>NW_008649012.1:539420-550041 GCF_000247585.1 Phytophthora nicotianae INRA-310 | reverse complement strand
CAACACAGCTGAAGTCATAGCGAACATTCTTGGTCCTCAACCGGTTCTCGCAGTAGCAGGCAACGCAACAAGTGTTGCAGCTGTGGTATGAACCGGAACATGACTCTACTAACACAGTTTAGTACTGGAAGATAGCGGGAGTAAGTGCAAGAGTGACCGTGGAGACTGCTGCAGACGGTCGGTTGACCAGGAGAGCAGCTCAGATACTCGACGTGACAAACTGAAGCAGATCATGAAGCTGTCTCTGTGGAAGAACAAAGCCGATGAGTGCAATGAAGTCGTGAGAGGAGACGACGCGTTGGTGTTGTTTGACGAGAACTGCTGCTTGAGAATCAGAGCGTTAAGATCATCGCGTGAATTTCTCTCGCTTATTCCCTTTATTAGTGGATTGCCAAGACAAGGTGTCGCTGTCTATGAAGATGAAGCTTATGCACCATCTCGAATCCCTATCACTTTCCAAAGCGACGAAACTACTGGTGACTTCAACTAGCAACTTCAAATAGGTGACCGGTCGTCTGACTCCCCATTGAAAGAGAACCGTTCCTCTGCTCGGCTGTTTCGGTTCGAAGGAAACCATCGCGTCGAGCTACCTGACACCTCGTCAGTTTAGAGTAGCCCGAGAGTATGGCAGCTGCAGAAGCCTTGCTGGCCTATGAGCCCTTGCAACAGCTCCAACACGAGAACTACCTCTTGCGCGAAGAGAATCGGCGACTTCACAGTGAGGTTCGAGAGCTGCTGCGATGGAAAGAGAAGGCTATAGCTCACATGGCTGCGATGGCGCCTGCTCGTCGGCGTGCTGCACGTGAGGTTGAGCATGCAAAACAACTTCAACAGCAACTTCGCACCGTTGAAACTTCACTGAAATCCCGAGGCGCGCTTGAGCTAGCTACAACGGAGTTGGAGACAGAACGTGAGGCTCTTCAGCATCGTATCGAGGTGCTCAAGCGTGAGAATGGTGCGCTGAAGCTTCATAGCGAGCGCAGTAATCGCCGAGCTGACGAAGCTGAAGCGCAACTCGCAGCCATGGGAGAGTCATTTCGTCTTCACCTTGAGCGGCTTGTAGCAATGCGAGAAAGTCTTGATGAGAGTGGGGATGGCAAGAGCAAAAGCAATAAGGAGAATTCAACAGAGACTACGAAGAGCAAGGAAAACAACCCAAGCAACAGTCCTAGCACTACCATTGGTAATCAGGACCCTGGGAAGCCAGAAACTGAAGCGGACGATGCAGATTCATCGTCCTCAGACTCGTTGGGCTCTGCTGCTTTAGTGATGGGACTGGACGCAGTGGCGTCCAAGTGTCTATCGTGGCTCCAGCAGCATTTGGCACAATCATTCGCACAACAACAGCAGAAGGCTTCACATTACGAAGCTCAGTACGAAGAGATGAAGCGATTAAAGGAGCAAGTGCAGGCTGCCGGTCGTATACCGGAAGAGTTAGCTGAACAGCATGCCAAACAGGCTCGTGAACTGATAGAGCTACGCGACGCTCACGAACAACTGCAGCAACGAGTAGCTGATGCAGACAACATGGTGATTGTGCAGCAACAACGTCGAGAGGACATGGTAACGCGGTTGCGTCTCGTTGCAGGCGAGGTGCGTCAGTACTTGAGACTCGTGCGAGGCGAAATTAAGCGCAAGTTTGGCTATCTACCAGAGGCTATCGCCCATGCTGAGAGCTGGGCGAGGATCGCTGAAGCGCTGGAACTGTTGCTGTGTCAGAGTTCAGATCGGTGCACTGCTCAAGCTCGCAGGAAGGCCAAATGAATGAAAGATACCATGTTGAAGTTGCCATATCTGCACTACTACATTATCTCACTAATTTATGGCTATGGCTGTGCTCACGATTAGGCCGATGGACGCTGTCGCTTCCTCTGTGACCTGCGTAGTGACTGATCTTGGTCTTTCGCGGGCTCTTCCTGTGGTTTTTCGTTTTTCTTCTTGGCAGATGGTGGCGTCACGGACTTATCACGCTTCCGCTTCGTAGCAGGAGAGGTTGCCTTCATCTTGCTGTGGACGGAACCAGTTGCAGCTCCGTCGTGCGCCTCGGCATAAAGACACAACTGCACACGCTGTGCTGTCCACGATTCGGCGTTTCCGGCTTTCTCGTCGTCGTTTGCAGCTCGCTGTTCGTTCAGCCACTTGGCCTTGGCGCGTAACTGCTCGGCGAAGCTCAGAAAGTGCGGCAGCGTGTACTTGCGCGGGCCAATAATGCCTTTAACCGAACACCAAGGCGACACCAAAACCGTTAGCGAAAAAACTTATTCCTGAGAAGGACAGACTTTACGATCCGCACCCGCGATCGCCTCCAACGCTTCGTCCGCCATGAACGGCACGTTCTCATCGTACGCTGCCAGCACTGCCGACGCCGTGGCCGGTCCCACCTGAATGATTCACCATGGCGTTTCCAACGTTAGCTAAAGCTGAAGCAGCTGTGGCTTTGAACAGACAGAGTAGTAGATTGGCTGTAACGAACCCCTTTCAGGACACATACTGCATCTGTAGCAGCGCGTAGATCCCCGCTCTTGAGCTCCTTAAACGCGTTCAATGAGGCCTGTTTGACGTCGCTCTCGCTCAACCCCGACACGAATTTCATGAGCTGTGGTCGCCTACACATTGCAGCGAGTCAAGAGGCGGTTTCTATATAACGGAGGACCCATCAGCTGCAGACGCACCATTTTCCCTTCTTGAGTTTCCATTCCATGAGGTGTTGCAGCTCCTGTTGCGTCACGTACGGCTCAGGCCCACGCGCCCGTACAATTGGCGGAAAAGTGGCCAGATACCAGGCATCCAGCGTCGCCAGGTCGCTCTTGTTCTGGAGGTGGAAATGTCAGTGGGTGGCGACTGAAATCCTTTCCATAGAGCAATATCAAACAAACCTGCGCCTGCAGCACCTCGTCGTAGCGAGCCCAGAGCGCCACCCAGGCTGCCTCGGACGACGAGCTCCACAACGTCGTCATGATCGGATTTTCTTGGCGTGGTACACCCCACAGTCGTCACGCTGTGGAATTTAGCGTTTGCTCGTCACATCCATTTCAACCAATCGAAATCGAAACCCGTCGCATTCGCACTTTGAAGCCCGTAGCAGTTTCATCAAATCTATTGAATCAAGGAGGTTCCGTTTCGATGTTGTTTCTGTTACTGACGCAGGCGATGCGATGTCTGACAATACATTCTGGCAGGCATTCTAAAGGATAATCCCTACCCCCTTAACGAAGCAAAGTCCACTCTATATTTATAGCTCTTGAGGCACGTGAGGCATTACCAAAAATTCTAGGCAAGCCTCCAAGCAACTTGCAGCGAGTGCGTGGCCTCTTCGCTGGCTCTTCCTGATCATCCAAGCAGCAGGTAATTGCCACTTTGATCCGCGTGTCAAGTCGGTTGTTGCCTGTCCTCACCAGAGCCGCCTCTAAATCTGTGTCTGCTATTCTTGTGCTTAGTCTGCAATCGGCGCCAACTCCGACACATTGAGACCAGCAGCTACTTTTACATAGGACAATCAACCAACAGGCACTGTGCACAATGGACGAGAAAGAAGCTGCTAAGGCCAAGTTGCTCATTGCAACGCTGCAGAAGTACGGCTACGATCTGGAGGATCCGTCACGCACAAGCTCAACTACCAGCACCAACTCGAGCTCCGATTCGTCCTCCACCGAGTGGAGCCCGGACGACGACGTGGAGCCCGCTGGAGCTCGTCGCTTCAGCGTTACGTCATCAGCCGGTATCTTAGCACTGCGCGACCGTAAGAATCAGCAGAGCGCACTGCACATCGCCGCCAAGAAGGGCCACTTCGACGTGCTGCGCGCTCTGGCCAAGCTCCCGCGACTCTCCGAGCACCTGAACGCCGGCGACCGACACTGCAACACGGCGCTGCACTTCGCTGCCAGTAGTACTCGATCTAATGCGCCGGACCTGGTGGAACTCCTACTCAACTTGGGCGCCAATCCGTCGGCCATGAACGTCCGCGGACAGACCCCACTGGCCATCCACATCATGACAGCCAAGCCCGAGACACCTACAACCATCACCAAACTCTTCATCGATAAATTCCGGCAACTGAAAAACCCTTCGTCTTCATCGACACCTTCATCTCCATCGTCTCCTACCGGTCTCCGTGCTCCAGTCCCGTGTGCCACGCTGAACGAGTTGGTGAGTGGCACCACGTACTTGCACATGGCGGTGGAGCGTCAACTGGGCGAAATCGGCGGTGCGCTGGTGCAGGGAGGAGCCTCTATCAACGTACCGGACCACAACGGCGTCATGGTGAGCGACACGATCCCCAAGAAGCTGCTGGTGAAGCTCATTACCTTCATGACGGAGGGCTCGCAAGTGGCTCCTTCGGACATTGTGCGTGGCAGCTGCAAGATCTGCCGCAACCCGAAGAGCCTGCTGGATCCTCTGAAAGACTGCGCTCTCTGTGGTCGTGCTGTGTGCAAGAACTGCTCGCAGAAGGCGTCGGAGATCCGCAAATCGACCTCAGACGGCAGCTATGCGACGCTCAAAGACAAGGACGAAGGCCGCTTCTGTGCTGTTTGCTGCACCGTCAAGATCCTCAAGAGCAAAAAGCACAACGAACGTGAGAACTTCAACAAGAAGCTCATGGGCTGCGGCATGAAATAGACTCATGGGCGACAAACGGAACAAAGTGACGGTACTTACTTAAAACGGGAGTCTTTGATATTGTGTTGCTTTTGGTGTTCTTGTTGCTCTGTCCTGCGTCTAAAAGTTACAGTGACGAGAGCTTTGTGTACACATTAACCAATGAGTGCATTGTACGAAAGGTATGTGAGCGAGGCGGCTGCGAATACGGCACCAGCGTAGGCAAAAATGAGCGCTAGACGCGGGGAGTAGAAGGCGTCGCGCTCCACGAGATACCCACGTGACACCTCATACAAGAAGAGTCCAGGGACTGTGAGTGCAAGGACGTTACCTGCGACAGAGCCGACGAACGCCATGACGGTGCCCAAGTTGCGTGAGGACATCGAGAACAAGTGCGCGACCAGCAAAAAGGCTACAGTGATGGCTGTGCGGAACGGTAGACTCTCTCGGTCGTGACCTAGACAGCAAATCTCCACGAGTTGACGCAACGGTTGGAACGTCATGGGAGTCTTCAAGACCATGCTGATGCCCAGCGCTAGGCGAGCTCCGTTGATGAGCGTGTCGTTGGCGTCAAAGCCCGTCAGGATGTCGCTTGGCGGTTGTCCGTGGAAGCACGCGTAGCCCAGATAAGCGAAGAGAAGATAGATGAAGAGACCCCACCACACGAGCGCCTTGTGCACGTGTGTCATCTGCGTCTTGTCGTGGATCTCCTGGTAAGCACGCGGGACATTGAGTTGACACACGAAACTCAATGTGACGATGGGGAGTGCGTATGCGAGTGCTGCGAGCTCTGAGTTAAACTCGTCTGCTGGATTCCTCGGGATCTTCGCTGCAAACTCGGGGTCGTTCTGAGCTGTTCGGATACCGAGCGCCACGAGGATGTAGAGCAGACACAGCAGTACTAACATGTTGGCGAAGCGGAGCTCATGGATGGTCTCGGGAAGGCAGAGCGGGATGCCCACGAGCATGAAGACCAGGCTGATGGTCCTGCGGCTCATGATGTCCACTAGGAAAGGCTCGAACAGGTCCATAGCGATGACCATGTAACTCACGATGGCACCGAATAGCAGTGCGAGTGTCAACAGTCGAACAGCCCAGACGCCGGCGGCACCGAAGAGGCGGGAGCTCAGCGCCTCGTATGAGAACTCGCAGGCGGCGTCACAGCACACGCTGAGTATCTCGCAGGCGTGGAAGGCTAACCACGCACTCATGGCAAACAGTAGCAGAGCGGGGACCTGTCCAACGGCCTGTACGACGCCCGGGAGAGTCAAAACGCAAGCTCCCGTCATAGTCGTTGCAAGTCCCAGGAAGGACGAGAAGGCCGACCCCTCCTCTGTGTGACCGGGGGCACGCACGGGCGTGGACAGAGGCAATGCCGAGGTGGCGGTTGGTGCTGACAGCTTCTGCGACGGACTCAGTGCCGCGCTGGTCGTCCGCAGCAGCGGCGAGGACTCGCGGGAGGCCATGAGCGGTGACGGATGCGCAGTCGGAATGACGTCGTTTCGGTGGCTAAAGTCGCGAAATGGTCTGGTTGAACTTTCGAGGACTATAATTTAGTCCAGATTTTGTTATTCTTCAACTTGTTTTGGCCGCGTAATCAGCTTTTAGGCCGAACACGAAAACCACCGCGGTCGAATTTGAGTTGATCATCCTTCGAACGTTGCAACCGTGTTCACGCATGCCAGTAATTAATTGAGGACTGTTAAAGCGTAGAATGTATGCCTTCAATCGGTTGGAAGATGACGGCTACCAGTATCCCAAAAAATAGATTGCTGCAGTATAGTGCGAAGTGTGGTCTTGAAAGGCAGATGACCTCCAACTTGAGAGAGCCGAGTCGACACGCTCTGCCGCATGTGTCCTGCAGTCAAACGAGGCGAGCTGGCTTAATGATGGTCGATAAAGATGGCTTTCGGTCCGATAGCGGTCTTTGCACATTGAGCCTTGTCCGATATGATCCCCATTAATAACGCGGAAGACGCTGCACGTTGTTCCTGCTGGTTTTGCGCCTCGATGCTTTCGTCGCTAGAATGGACACGAACAGTGACTACGCTACTCTTTATGATTGACGAAACCAGTTTTCAATTCACGAGTTCACCCGACACTGGGACGTCCAAGTGACCAACGATATATTGTTACACCACCATATCATACTACGTTTGGAATAACGACAGTGTGATGTTAGTGAGGAGTATATTCATGCAAATGACCACACACGGTATGTATTCCGACCATGTACGTTGGACGGTATCGCTTTCAATTTGAGCCTGGCTCAAGCAGATTCGCTTGAAGCGACTGGTCTGATGCGAATCGCTTCAGACCAGTCGATTTTTTTTACTTAAAATTTCTAACGGATAGCAAAAAACTACGATCTGCATCACGTTCTCGATCCAAGAGCGTTATGCAGATCATAAACATAAATGACGTGCCCGCTCCAGATTACGGTACATGAACCCGTGTATGGTTTCGTCTGATCGCATTGCGTCAGAGGCGTGATAGGCTCCAACCATGGAGGATTTACCGAGAACTAGCTCGATTCGAGGCTCGAGCTCCACAGGCTTCCCGATCGCAAATGCAATCCTTTGTATGTGTACCAGGTAATTCAGCTTGCTCCCGATGACCGCATTCTAGGATTTACAAGCACCAATGAGCAAGGCAATGAGCAAGGTATGGCTCAGCACCGCGAGCGTGACAAGACCCCACTGTGCTTACAATGGCGATCACCAATCACCTCGGTGTCGTTTTCCTAATTCAGCGACTGCATATGACGATGAAGACAACGACTGTGACGGAACGGATACCAAGAACACTACCCAGGCAAGAAATACACTCCTGGCTGTTGGTTTCTGGTCGGGTCCGTGGAGTGGATGGCTGTTCACCTACGCTTTCTCGCTATTTTGCTTTTCGATAAGCCGGTGTGTAGCGCTGTCTGAATTGACCGCGATGTACAGCAATCCCAGGGACAGCACCAACGCCGTCAAGATGGCAGCATTGGGGCTTGGATTTATGGAGGATTTCGTCTGCACGACCTACTTCACATGTACGCTGTGGTTGTTCGACACCGCCAAGCACGCAGTCAGCAGACGTTTTGATTCTAAGAGGTGGCAACAAAGCTGTGTGACGTCAAGAACTATCGGAAATATCGCTACTTTTACAGTGTCATGGTTACTATTCTTCGTAATGATGACGCCTTTCGTCGTAGACTTAGTACTCGTGATTAATCGCGAGATGCGCTTCACCTTCGATCTCGTTACAATGGCTATCAGTGAGAAAGAATTTGTCGGTGCTGCCCCCATTTCGGCCGAAGAAATTCAACGAGGCGTTGTGGCTACGATTCTGATGGTGATGGCCAGTACGGTATTTGCTTCTGTGCGAACAAAGGCGAGTTGGGCCGACCTAACAAACTGGAATCCAGCGCATCTCATTACTGATACACGAAGCGGTACAGTGGCAACTACGAGAGTTGCGAGGGGTTTTAAGTATGTGGAAGTAGCTCTCGAAGAAGGCACCGAGACTGAGGTTACTACTGAAATCGAAGATATCAAGAAGGTCTCCTCTGACAAGGAAAACCGCACCTACCAACGGCTCATTTACCAGCACGCTTTACGGGTCGCTGTCGTTATCGCGGTTCTCGTTGTCATTCCTACTGCTGTGGTGGCGTTACGTTGCGTGTGCTCCCCCCTGGTTGCTTACGTTGGTATGAACGCGACGCTCAATGAATTATTTGGCCACGCTTTGCAGCCAACTCCGTCAGATGCCACATTTACGAACATGAAGGGAGACAAGCCTTGGGTCGAGGCTTTTATCCATCCAACAGAGAAGCACGAGTTGTTTGGAGACGATTCGCTTTACCGACGTACCACAGGTTTTTACGGAGACCTTGCGTTTGATGTCGACGTATCGGAGGACAATCCACCCAACGTTCTAGTAATTGGAGTTGAATCGTTCCGGTTCCGAGATTCGCGCTACCTTGTAGGCGAAGAAGACCCTTCCAACCTGTTCAAGGGCACCAACATGACTATCACACCGAATTTTGATAAGTGGGCTAAGCGCGGGGTTGCTCTCCGTAACGTTTGGTCTAGTACTCCAACGAGCCGTTCACTGGAGAGTCTACTGTTCGCACAGGTACCGTATGATAGCACTCTGAGAACTGGAATCACTGGTGGGAGGAAAAAGACAAAGCTGTCTGGCTTACCACAGCTCTTCAAAGCGAAGGGATACGAGAATTTCTTCACCACTGGTTGCCCGACACGTTTTGAAAACTGGAACGTTTTTCTACCTGCTCATGGCTACGACGTCGTACTGGAATCCAAGGAGATGGCTTTAATTGCAGAAAATCGACTCGGGATTACCCATGACCAATGGTTTGGCAAGGAGCAACGCGCATTCAAATGGGGTGTTCATGATGATGTCAATCTGCGACTTCTAGGCGACATGCTTATCGAAAAGACGAAATTACAAAAGATAAGAGTAGCCAGCGGCGAGTCCAAGAAGCCGTTATTCGTAACGCACTACACCATCTCCAGTCATGCACCTTTCAAAGCACGTCCGAAATGGTACGCGAAAGCTGACAAACCAGACTTCTCGGCTCTTTATGAGGGGGAGAAGAATGCGAAAGACATCAAGAACTACCTTGAAATGCGGCATTTCACAGACCTACATCTAGGAAAACTCATGGACCGTATGGAGAAGGAAGGTATTCTCAACGACACCATCGTGGTCATTGTCGGCGACCACGGCCAGGCACCTGAGGCTGAGGTGACGAATACTCATGAAGAATCAGTGACGCGTGTTGCTGGTGCTATTATTGCTGAAGGACGACTAGGAAATGCTGCTGGTCTCATCATTGAAGACGCTGTTGAGCAGTACGATATTCTCAACACATTGGCCGATATAACTGGTCTGCCTGAAGGAGGTTTTGTGCAGAACGGTATTGGACGCTCACTTAAACGGAAGGTCCCTTTCGGAGAGCGTGTGGTCTTCAGCAACGACCCTAGTCGAAAGATGTCAATTGTACGAGGCCACAGGCGTCTGCGTTATGATCAAGTGACTGCATCGATGATGCTGCACGATACTGAAAATGATCACGCGATGACCAGG
The DNA here is from genome assembly GCF_000247585.1 of Phytophthora nicotianae INRA-310. Lineage (NCBI taxonomy): Eukaryota > Oomycota > Peronosporomycetes > Peronosporales > Peronosporaceae > Phytophthora > Phytophthora nicotianae. The sequence goes on along the minus strand of NW_008649012.1, from coordinate 540,348 downwards.
GATCTGTTTCCAGGACTTTCAGCCGAAGAGCGGGCTGAATGGGAGTATTGGCGTGACCATGGCCGTCATGTCACCGCGTATTATACGAAGCGGTGGGACAATAATTGCTTACTTGCAGTTAATTGTACTACCCGTACCGATAATTAGACGACTACATGTAAATTTCAAACGCTCGACGTATTGAGCTGATTTAGTGCAGTTTAGCAAGCAATAAGGAAAGGTAGTCAGCTAACATACATGCATTTCATATAATACTACTACGTAGTATCATTATACTTTGGCCCGAGCACTTGGAATAAAATAATATCATTGTCGTCGCTTCCTTAGTGAATTTTGCTAGAAATCGTGCCCGATAGTTGTTTGGTATCGCCAAATCTCTTTTAAAAAACGATAGATGTATTGAAAAATTCCTCAAGTTTCGTTCAAGAGCTCCGATTACATTTTTATTTCCAATAGGTTAGCTGCATCATTCTTTATTGTACGGATACGGCCCATAATATCAGTTTTATGGTGTCAAATATATTGAGTTGTAATATTTTTTCCGACCATGGATTGTAAAAATGCCATCCCGAATAAAAGACCTCTTCTAAATATTTCTATTTAAATAAAAAAAACTAAATTAAAATACAAGCGGTTTGAAAACTATGCATTTGGTGCAGTATCATATAGAACAACTCTTTACGTGTTGACGTGTGCGACGGATTTTAATAGGGCGCTACGTGTTGACGGAGTTTTAGAAAGTTTTCGAAGGTACTTTGAAGGAAACACAACCAAGATATCTAAGACAACGCTGTTTGAGAACAACTAGCCCAAGATGCCCACCAGACAACGTTTCTATTAGGCGTAGCCTACAGAATCTGCAGGGCTCTTTAGTTTATTCAACATAAATAGAGGATCTCGGAACAATCAGGAAACACAACAAGAGACA
>NW_008649012.1:535382-539320 GCF_000247585.1 Phytophthora nicotianae INRA-310 | reverse complement strand
TGCTGCCCTCGTTGGGTACAAAAACCATCGCGTCCAGGTATCGGCGTCCTTCTCAAAATGTTCCCGCATGGTTGAGCCGGGGAAAAGGCAGATTGAGCCTGGGATTTGATCGCTCACGCCCCACCTCAAATGAAAATTGTGGTACAAGTAACTCGAATTATCAAAACGTCAGCTCTGAGTCAGATATCTAAGACAACGCTGTTTGAGAACAACTAGCCCAAGATGCCCACCAGACAACGTTTCTATTAGGCGTAGCCTACAGAATCTGCAGGGCTCTTTAGTTTATTCAACATAAATAGAGGATCTCGGAACAATCAGGAAACACAACAAGAGACAGTTGATTAGGCCCTGGTCTAAGTAGTTCTGTACTGAGTTTAGTACTAGGGGACGGGGTCAATCCAGAACGAATTGTGGTCAAACTAGGTGAGACTGTACTGAGTACTGGCACGAACCGGCCTGGTCGGAACAACTTCTGAGTAATAAGATTTTGAGGCAGTGTAGATGAAGCCGAACCGATACGCAGAGACTTCATTGTTAAAACTACCTTCTCTACAACCTGACAAGAACGACCATGGAAGCCTTCGCATCGTGCTGTACTTCTACGCCAAGGGGATCTATGACCCCTCAAAACGCCATCGTACAGCTACCAGCCCTACCATCAGTGCTTGTTGCATCTGCAACGCCGAGGTCCACCATTCCGCCACTCCCTTCTCGACCTTCTCCGGCTGGAGATGCAGATCTTTCGCCACCGACAACGCAGACAGGAGCAGCGGCTACAGTGCCTTCGAAACGGGCTGCGTCATCTTCTCTCAAAGGCAAGAAAAAAGCCAAGAATGGCGCCCGCGCTGAAAAACGATTCGTTTGGAGCAATGCAATGATAGTGGATTTGCTCGAGATGCGGTTCAACGACGAAGAGGTGAAAAGGCGCATAGAATCAGCGGACACAAGCATGAAGAAGCGCTTGGCTTCGCAATACTTCGCGACTCGCCTGTCGGAGAAGCTGAACGTTGTTCTGAGCGGAACACAGGTATGTATTGTTTTTTTTTTTTAAAGAAAACTGAATTCTTCTGCTAAGATTTTCTCTTTGCAAACAGGTTTCCACGAAATACAAAAAATTAAAGTGCGAGTACCGCCAAGGAAAATCAGCTCGAAGTGACACCGGAAATATAGGCCGCGAAGACGACTCTGAACTATGGGTGATATTAAACAGTTTTTTTGTCGGTCGTCCGGGTATTGCTGGTGCAGTACTAGCTGATGCTGAGGAGGAGGAGGACTACCCTGATAATGATGTCGTATTCAACTCATCAGTTGGCAAGTCAAAGACCGTTACTCCCTTGACACACCTTGCCGATGCAATGAAGGAAGGAATGACAGCACTTGCAGCGTCAATGAGCTCTGATGAAAAGCTGGCAACAGCCATACAGGAGATGAAGAACGCTCAACTTGCAACCCAGCAGTTGCAGGCGAAACAACTCACGTTACTGGAGCTGCTTCTTAACAAATTTGGTTAAGAGGGAAGTTGAAGTTGTACCTCTTCAAGTGAATATTCAGTATACCAATTCAGAGTTACAATCTAAAGAGGTAATCCATTATGTCTGACTGCTTGGCAACCCCTTGCTCGTGGCTTAAATCGTCTTCATCTGCAAGAGTGGAAAGTTGACGAGGACGGGCTGGATCCGGGTCATCTCCGACTACAATGTAAGTATCTTTCAGCTCTATCATCAAGTTATGCAGTACCATGCAACTCACAATTAATTGTGTCACTTTTTGTGAACTCTTCATTTGGACTTTCATCAGGAGGACTCTAAACCGGTTCTTGAGAATGCCAAACGCGCGCTCCACAGTGATTCGAGTCTGAGAGAGCTTGTAGTTATAGAGTTTCTTTTTAGGGCAATGAGCTGCAGCAGCCTCATCAAAAGGCGTAAGCAAATGACGAAAGATCTTGTACCCTGCATCACCTACAAAATGCATTCCCGCAGGAATTGTTGATTTGTTGCGAAGACCAGACAAATTCCAAAGAGACTGATCGTTCATTGACCCAGCACGTATAGAAAAAGAGCGGAATGCCGTTTGATGATCAACGACGGCTTGCATATTAACCGCAGGAAAGTTTTTCCGACAGTACCATCCTTCATGCTCCGCAGGCCTACTGATTCGGATCAGTGACCCGTCAATTGCCCCAATAACGTCAGGAAAACCAGCGATTTTCTCAAACCCGAGACTAACCCGCTTAATCTCTGCAGAAGTCGATGGCAGTGTAATTTTTTGTTTAGCCATTTTAGACAGAACCGAAAGAACTTGATTAATGTATACCACAGCGCTTGACTTCGACATCCCAAGTACTGTCGCCGCGTTGTCCATGGAGCCTCCACTGGCCAAATACACCATCGTCACAGTAACTCGTTTCGTTAGGTTGTGCTTGGTGCTGTGATGGATCTTGCCAATCCACTGGCTCTGGACTATCGTGACAATGGCAAAGAATGTCCGTCTATCACAACGCATCTTCCTGTGAAACCATTTAGTTCTTCGACTTGCTACAGCTTTGTCAAACGCATTCGACGCGAAAGTGTTCACATTTTTTCGAGTATAGCCACCAAATCGACGACGATCACTGGAGAGGGCAGCAAAGGTCGCCCACATGCACTGTATGACGCATAAAACTGCTACTTGGCCTTGGTCACCATGGCTACTTCGTTGGTTTTACAGTAATACGCGAAATGGAGTGTGATGAAGATTGATCAGTGCCGGTATAGACTGCAATTTGTTCTGACTTCAGAACACCTCTGCCAGGCGTTCTGAGGTTTCTATTGAGAACGGTAAAAAAAACTGAAAATCGTTCCGAGTGGCAACTCAATTTTAGCCCATCAGTACACGCTATTTCTCAGAATGAATTTCAGTATTTTTACTTCGACCAGGGCCTTACAGAACACGTACTGAAATTTGACAGAGCCTCTCACAGCCGCACTTGTGCTGTAATCAAGTGTCTCTTGTTGTGTTTCCTGATTGTTCCGAGATCCTCTATTTATGTTGAATAAACTAAAGAGCCCTGCAGATTCTGTAGGCTACGCCTAATAGAAACGTTGTCTGGTGGGCATCTTGGGCTAGTTGTTCTCAAACAGCGTTGTCTTAGATATCTTGGTTGTGTTTCCTTCAAAGTACCTTCGAAAACTTTCTAAAACTCCGTCAACACGTAGCGCCCTATTAAAATCCGTCGCACACGTCAACACGTAAAGAGTTGTTCTATATGATACTGCACCAAATGCATAGTTTTCAAACCGCTTGTATTTTAATTTAGTTTTTTTTATTTAAATAGAAATATTTAGAAGAGGTCTTTTATTCGGGATGGCATTTTTACAATCCATGGTCGGAAAAAATATTACAACTCAATATATTTGACACCATAAAACTGATATTATGGGCCGTATCCGTACAATAAAGAATGATGCAGCTAACCTATTGGAAATAAAAATGTAATCGGAGCTCTTGAACGAAACTTGAGGAATTTTTCAATACATCTATCGTTTTTTAAAAGAGATTTGGCGATACCAAACAACTATCGGGCACGATTTCTAGCAAAATTCACTAAGGAAGCGACGACAATGATATTATTTTATTCCAAGTGCTCGGGCCAAAGTATAATGATACTACGTAGTAGTATTATATGAAATGCATGTATGTTAGCTGACTACCTTTCCTTATTGCTTGCTAAACTGCACTAAATCAGCTCAATACGTCGAGCGTTTGAAATTTACATGTAGTCGTCTAATTATCGGTACGGGTAGTACAATTAACTGCAAGTAAGCAATTATTGTCCCACCGCTTCGTATAATACGCGGTGACATGACGGCCATGGTCACGCCAATACTCCCATTCAGCCCGCTCTTCGGCTGAAAGTCCTGGAAACAGATCCCTGGTCATCGCGTGATCATTTTCAGTAT
>NW_008649012.1:519364-535282 GCF_000247585.1 Phytophthora nicotianae INRA-310 | reverse complement strand
GCGCGCTCCACAGTGATTCGAGTCTGAGAGAGCTTGTAGTTATAGAGTTTCTTTTTAGGGCAATGAGCTGCAGCAGCCTCATCAAAAGGCGTAAGCAAATGACGAAAGATCTTGTACCCTGCATCACCTACAAAATGCATTCCCGCAGGAATTGTTGATTTGTTGCGAAGACCAGACAAATTCCAAAGAGACTGATCGTTCATTGACCCAGCACGTATAGAAAAAGAGCGGAATGCCGTTTGATGATCAACGACGGCTTGCATATTAACCGCAGGAAAGTTTTTCCGACAGTACCATCCTTCATGCTCCGCAGGCCTACTGATTCGGATCAGTGACCCGTCAATTGCCCCAATAACGTCAGGAAAACCAGCGATTTTCTCAAACCCGAGACTAACCCGCTTAATCTCTGCAGAAGTCGATGGCAGTGTAATTTTTTGTTTAGCCATTTTAGACAGAACCGAAAGAACTTGATTAATGTATACCACAGCGCTTGACTTCGACATCCCAAGTACTGTCGCCGCGTTGTCCATGGAGCCTCCACTGGCCAAATACACCATCGTCACAGTAACTCGTTTCGTTAGGTTGTGCTTGGTGCTGTGATGGATCTTGCCAATCCACTGGCTCTGGACTATCGTGACAATGGCAAAGAATGTCCGTCTATCACAACGCATCTTCCTGTGAAACCATTTAGTTCTTCGACTTGCTACAGCTTTGTCAAACGCATTCGACGCGAAAGTGTTCACATTTTTTCGAGTATAGCCACCAAATCGACGACGATCACTGGAGAGGGCAGCAAAGGTCGCCCACATGCACTGTATGACGCATAAAACTGCTACTTGGCCTTGGTCACCATGGCTACTTCGTTGGTTTTACAGTAATACGCGAAATGGAGTGTGATGAAGATTGATCAGTGCCGGTATAGACTGCAATTTGTTCTGACTTCAGAACACCTCTGCCAGGCGTTCTGAGGTTTCTATTGAGAACGGTAAAAAAAACTGAAAATCGTTCCGAGTGGCAACTCAATTTTAGCCCATCAGTACACGCTATTTCTCAGAATGAATTTCAGTATTTTTACTTCGACCAGGGCCTTACAGAACACGTACTGAAATTTGACAGAGCCTCTCACAGCCGCACTTGTGCTGTAATCAAGTGTCTCTTGTTGTGTTTCCTGATTGTTCCGAGATCCTCTATTTATGTTGAATAAACTAAAGAGCCCTGCAGATTCTGTAGGCTACGCCTAATAGAAACGTTGTCTGGTGGGCATCTTGGGCTAGTTGTTCTCAAACAGCGTTGTCTTAGATATCTGACTCAGAGCTGACGTTTTGATAATTCGAGTTACTTGTACCACAATTTTCATTTGAGGTGGGGCGTGAGCGATCAAATCCCAGGCTCAATCTGCCTTTTCCCCGGCTCAACCATGCGGGAACATTTTGAGAAGGACGCCGATACCTGGACGCGATGGTTTTTGTACCCAACGAGGGCAGCAATGAAGCCTCCCCCCCCCCCCAATCCGAATTGCAATCCAAACCTCTTGCGGACATCATCACGCTGCCACGTTAATAGCTGGACCTGCATTTACGAATTCACGCCTACGTGATGGTGCCCCATCCCACCCATCAGCGCTACAGCGGAGACCAGCAGTCGGCACGATGCCGGATTGGTGGCCCACTCGACACGAACACGGCGCACAGCGGCGTTACCACAACGACTGAGGCCAAAGCTTATCATCAATTAAGTCTTGGGCGTGAGAAGTATCTAGTTGCTGATCTCTGGACTATTCCGTGACTTGGATGGCTATTTGTGTATGCTTTTGCGCTGTTTTGCTTCTCCACCAGTCGGAGCTTAGCGCTCAGTGAGTTGCTTGCGATGTACAGTAGTCCTAACGAATACACGACGGGCATGAAGGCTGCAGCCTTGGCACTCGGCTTCATGGAGGACTTTGTGTGCACGACCTATTTCGTGTGCCTACTGTGGCTGTTTGACGTTTCCAAGCAGGTAATTGGCGACAGATTCGAGTCCAACCGCAGCAAGCGAAACTGCGTGGTGATTCAAACTGCGGGGAACATTGCAACATTCGTGGTGTCGTGGCTGCTGTTCCTCGTGATGATGATCCCTTTCGTCTCGGACTTGTTACTGGTAGTTAACCGAGACATGCGATTCACTTTCGACCTTGTTACTATGGCTATCAACGAACGAGAGTTTGCAAGCGCCGCTCCGATCTCCGTTGAGGAGATCCACCGAGGTTACGTGGGTGGAACCGTTCTGGTGATTGTTAGTATTGTATTTGCGACTGTGCGTACGAAGGCTAACTGGGCTGATCTATCGACTTGGAACCCTACGCACGTGGTGATTAAGGCAGTTGGTTGTCGAGCATGCAGCTTTAAGGAGGTATACAACAAGACCAGCAAAAAAGTCAAATATGTGGAGGTCGCTTTGGAAGAAGGCGCGAACCAAAGGAAAGATACAAAGAGTGAGGCGTTCCAGAAAAGTATTTACCATCACGCATTGAGAGTCGCAATCGTGTTCATGGGTCTCGTTGGCATCCCAGCAGTTGTGGTGGCCTTGCGCTGCGCGTGTTCGCCGCTTGTTGCGTATTGCGCCATGAACACGACGCTCAACGAAATGTTTGGTCATGCATTGCAGCCCACATCGACAGATGATACGTTGTCAGTTCTTGGAGGCTGGATCGAAACGTTTATCCACCCATCGGAGAAGCACGAACGCTTTGGGGTCAATACGCTTTATCGTCGGAGTATTGGCTTTCAGGGTGATCTCGCTTTTGATGTCAATGTATCGAGTGACAACCCGCCCAATGTGCTGGTAATTGGCGTCGAATCTTTCAGGTTTCAGGACTCCCGTTACCTTGTTGGAGACAAAGACCCTTCCAACTTGTTCAAGGGTACAAATATGACAATAACGCCGAACTTTGACAAGTGGGCAAAGCGTGGAGTCGCTCTCCGTTATATTTGGTCAAGTAGCCCCACGAGCCGATCTCTGGAGAGTCTTTTATTCGCTCAAGTTCCGTACGATAGCACAGTGAAGACCGCGATCACTGGAGGGAGAAAGAACACGAACCTCTCTGGCTTACCGCAGCTCTTTAAGGCCAAAGGATATGAGACTTTCTTCACCACTGGCTGTCCGACTCGATTCGAGAATTGGGACGTATTTCTTCCTTCTCATGGCTACGAAACCCTGTGGGATTCCAAGGACATGATGAAGCTGGCAGAAAGAGACTATGGCATTCGACATAGCGACTGGCATGAAGGTACACATCGTGGATTCAAGTGGGGAGTACACGACGACATCAACTTGCAACTTCTTGGTGACCTGCTCGTGAACAAGACCAATGCGCAGATCCAACGTATGGCGAAGGGTGAACCGAAAAAGCCACTTTCACTACGCACTACACTATCTCCAGTCACTCACCGTTCGAAGAGCGTCCGAAATGGTACGCAAACGCCAACAAGCCTGACTTCTCGCCTCTTTACAAAGGAGAAAAACAAGCCGGTATGATCAAAAACTACCTCGAGATGCGCTATTTCGCTAATATAGAGCTGGGGAAATTCATGGGCCGTATGGAGAAGGAAGGTATTCTCAACGACACCATCGTGGTCATTGTCGGCGACCACGGCCAGGCACCTGAGGCTGAGGTGACGAATACTCATGAAGAATCAGTGACGCGTGTTGCTGGTGCTATTATTGCTGAAGGACGACTAGGAAATGCTGCTGGTCTCATCATTGAAGACGCTGTTGAGCAGTACGATATTCTCAACACATTGGCCGATATAACTGGTCTGCCTGAAGGAGGTTTTGTGCAGAACGGTATTGGACGCTCACTTAAACGGAAGGTCCCTTTCGGAGAGCGTGTGGTCTTCAGCAACGACCCTAGTCGAAAGATGTCAATTGTACGAGGCCACAGGCGTCTGCGTTATGATCAAGTGACTGCATCGATGATGCTGCACAATACTGAAAATGATCACGCGATGACCAGGGATCTGTTTCCAGGACTTTCAGCCGAAGAGCGGGCTGAATGGGAGTATTGGCGTGACCGTGGCCGTCATGTCACCGCGTATTATACGAAGCGGTGGGACGAGAACTGCTTGCTGGCTGTCAGTTGTACTAAAGGAAACTAATAGAACCACAAAACCACCTCGGATAGATTTTTATTCATGAGGTGAATTTCGACTTTTACCATTCGTTGGCTTCTTGTTTTATTTTGCCAATTTATCAGTTAATGGATTCACGAGCTCTTCTAAATTGCGCGAATAGGACTGCAATTCACAGTTCTCGTTGTAGACTTACCACCACGGTGCTTATGCATGTAATCACACCACGTAATGAATAACAAATCCATAGCTACAGTACGCCACGGTCTCTCGAGGGTGAGATGCACCGCCACCGAGGAGCAAATGGAATTTCCTAAGTTTACACTATTAATAGTGCTTTTAAATTAAAAGCACTATTAATAGTTTTAATACAATACAGAATAGTTGGGTATAGTCGTGCCTTGGAAAAAAAAAACTTTTCAAGGTCAAAAGCCCAGCCTGGCTCAACAAACTTGCTTACTCAATACGGTCCAAGTCTCCGAGTGCTCCGTAATCCGTTTGCAAGTTGCAGACTGCACTTGCAGTGCAAGCAGAGCCGCCAGCATCTGATGCTGAGCATGAACCCTAACGTCGTGTGGTTGTACCGGCAGGGGATAACTTATCGTGATGGGGTGCTCAAATTTCTAACAGTAAAAAATACAAATACCATGAGTAGAGTACAGTATATATACCAAATGGGAGCGATTGTGGGATGCATATGTGGTGAGGGCATTGATCTGCTCTGTGTCTGCGACGCTAACCTGGATGGATGGTGCGTTCATTTCTGAGTTTGCATCAATTCCACATCATTCCCCGCCAGCGCTGGCCCCATGGAATCCCTCGGCTTGCTCGCCAGCCCAAGAGACCAACAGTCGACGCGGTGTCGCTTTCCCGAGCCTCAGGACGCTGGTGCAGACGAGATTATCACTAATGAGGCATCGGAGACGAAGAATACTCGACGAAGGAGGCAGTCAAGGGAGCTCCGACGTTTTAGTGATCTGTATACTCGTCCCTGGTTTGGATGGCTGTTCGCCTACACTTTCGTGCTGTTCTGCTTCTCTCTGTCGCGATCCTTGGCTCTTGGAGCTCTGGTCGAGATGTACGGCAGTCCTCAAGACTATACTATGGGATTCAAGACCGCAGCATTGGGCCTTGGACTCATGGAGGATTTTGTCTGCACGACCTACTTCGTCTGCATCTTGTGGGCTTTCGACGTTTTGAAACGCCGAGTCATTGAACAGCCGAATACCAAGGATGGCGGGGTGGCTACGGGCGTTGCTGGGAATGTTGCAACGCTTGTGGTATCATCGCTGCTTTTTGTTGCCGTAATGGCTCCGTTCGTCGTGGACTTGATGCTCGTTGCGTTCCGCAACATGCGCTTTACGTTTGACCTCGTGGCTGCATTGCTTCGAGAAAGACATCACTTAAATGCTGCCCCAATATCAACCGAGGAGATCCAGAGAGGGTATGAGGCTGCAACTGTGTTGGTGATAGTCGCTGGAGTTTTTGGGTTTGTGCGTATGTCGACTAGTGCAACGGATCTATCGAACTGGAATCCAACGCACGTGGTGGCGGAATATCTCGATCCTCGAACACGTAGTGCAGTCGGTGGACCCAAGTACGTGGCGCTTAGTCTAGAAGATGGCACAGCCAATGAGGCATCAGAAAGCAAAGCGGATGATCCAGATACTGGCAGAAAGAAGCTCATTTATCACCAGCTAGCTGTCGTCTTGATGGGTCTCGTTGTCTTCCCCGTTGCTGTGATCGCGCTAAGCAGCACTTGTTCGCCCCTCGTTGCGTATTCTGGGCTGAACGCGACGCTCAACGAACTGTTTGGTCACGCGTTGCAACCTACACCGACTGATGCCTTGCTAACAGGCGTACAAGGTGACCAACCTTGGGTGGAGATGTACATTCACCCAACCGAGCAACATGAACTCTTCGGGAACGATACACTCTACCGTCGAACTACTGGATTCCAAGGAGGCCTCGCCTTTGATGTCGACGTGTCAAACGACAACCCGCCTAATGTATTGGTGATCGGTGTTGAGTCTTTCCGGTTCCAGGATTCTCGCTATCTTGTTGGAGAAGAAGACCCTTCCAACCTGTTTAAAGGAACCAACTTGACTATCACGCCCAACTTCGACAAGTGGGCGAAGCGTGGAGTGGCTCTCCGTAATATTTGGTCAAGTAACCCCACCAGTCGGTCACTGGAGAGTTTGTTGTTCGCTCAAGTTCCGTACGACAGCGCTACGAAAACTGGCATCACTGGCGGCAGGAAGGACACGAAGCTTGCTGGATTGCCTCAGCTATTCGACGCCAAGGGATACGATACCTTCTTCACCACAGGATCATCGATAACTCTTGACAAGTGGAACGTGTTCCTGCCTACCCATGGCTACAAGGAGGTGTGGGAAGCCAAAGCGATGCTCACATTGGGCGAAAAACATCTCAAGATTAAACGTCACCAATGGTTCGGTCCCGAACACTACGCATTCAACTGGGGAGTTCACGACGACTTGAGCTTTAGACTTCTAGGAGATTTATTGCGTGAAAGGACGAGGAGGCAGAAACGGCGCGTGGCGAAGGGCGAGCCAAAGAAACCTCTCTTTCTCACGCACTATACCATCTCGAGTCATGGACCATTTAAGGCACGACCGACGTGGTACGCGAAGTCTGCTAAACCGGACTTCTCTGCATTGTATGAGGGACACGAGCGTGCTGCGAACATTCAAAATTATCTGGAGATGCGGTACTTTACCGACATGGAGCTGGGCAAGTTCATGGATCGTATGGAGAAGGAGGGTATTCTAAACGACACGATCGTTGTCATCATGGGAGACCACGGCCAAGCACCAGAGGCTGAGATCATGAACACTCACGAGGAATCCGTGACTCGTGTGGCAGGCGCCATTATTGCTGAAGGCCGACTCGGTAAATATGTTGGTTCTGTCATCGACGACGCTGCTGAACAGTACGATATCCTCAACACTCTAGCAGACATTACTGGTTTACCGGAGGGAGGCTTTAATCAGACTGGTGTCGGCCGTTCGCTCAAGCGCAAGGCGAAATACGGAGAGCGTCCAGTCTACAGCAACGACCCGAACCGTAAAATGGCTATTGTACGCGGCCATCAGCGTCTTCGCTACGATCGTGTGACGGACTCGGTGCTGCTGCATGATACCGAGAGAGACCATGCCATGACTACCGATTTGTTCCCAGAGCTCTCGCCTGAAAAGCAAGAAGAGTGGAAAGCCTTGCGCGATAGTGGTCGACGGATCACAGCGTATTACAAAAAGCGGTGGGACGAGAATTGCTTGTTGGCCGTGGATTGTACTGGAGATGCAAGCGAATAGATATGAAGCTAGCTATATTATGAAATACGACTTCAGCGCAACACCGTCTTAGTGTTTGATTGCTTTTACAAACGATAGGGACAAAATACATCAAAAACTTTGCGTCGAATAGTTGGTATAGGCGCATTGAACACTACTTGGATTTCCCACGTGAAAAAGCTGCATTGTTGTCACGACAGTTTCAATGCACTACAGTAGTATTTTTTTTACTACGCGGTCTTGGCGTATTGTATTTAAACAAGAAAGCATGCCCCACCTAGATATCACGACTCGATTAAGAGGCTACAACGATGTAAATTCTTAAAAGCAAACGCGTTAGCCAACAATTCAAGTGTTTTTTTTTTTTTGAAATCCTAGACCAAATACCAGTATTTGGACTATAAATTTAGAATGGATCATGAAGCGTCACATGAGCACAAAAATCGAGATATGATGTTGGATGAGGACCTAGATGCACTAACGACAAGTTTGCAAAACGAGCGCAAGTGGCGGAATGTTCAGGTTGTTTTACCAGAGTCATTTGAACTTGTGGCGCGTGTGCTCACGCATCAGGCGCAGTTGATCCAGAAGCTAGAACATCGCATCGAAGAAATGGATCGTGCCCGGTCGATCGAATCTAGTTCAGATCACGCGGTTGCGTTGGAAGAACGCATTTGCTCGGATGTCAGGCGTCGGATAGTGAAACTGAGAAAGGAGGTAAGAAAATCTAATGAATTGAGTGCTGAAAACGAGCCTGCAGCGTATAACTCTTTTCGCTATGCAGTTTACTGGGAGAGTGGACCAGCAACAGACGATGATAGAGCAAATTAATGAGGTTCTAGAGACCAAAGACCAGCAACACCAAGAAAGAGTTAGCAAGGTATGATCCAAAGTTTTTGAAAAGGTGAACTAAAACCGATTAAAAGAGTAAGCAGATTGAGCAGAACGTCGAGCAGCAGTGCTCTCAGATACAAGACAAACTGGAGCAGTTGGCCCACAGCACAAAACGTCAACTGAAGGATCAGGAATTGCATTTCAAGTCAGCATACGCACTGAATGGAGACAAATTGGTCCAGCTACGACAAGAGATTATCCAGCAGGTGGAAGATCTAGAGTTAAAGCTGATGAAGAGTGAAACAAGTAGAGAAGCCGCAGTCCCCGTCATCAAGGAAGTTACTGTCGCGACACCCGAAATGCACGAAAAAGATGTGGTGAGCACGATGATTTAAATGACTTTTATGAGGCGACTAAGCAGATATACGTTGTGAACGTGTTAGAACGCTATTCGAGGAGACATGGCGCGGGTTTCGCTGAACATCAAAGAAGCAGAGGCTAGAATTGATTATCAGTGTGCTGCGTTGAGACAGGAGCTCATGATGGCTATTGGAAAGATGCCATGTAAGAGTGAGATTACAAAGCTCCTCAGTCGGAAGATGGATGCAAGTGCGTCTCCTATCTTGCATTATGCAGCCTGCTGTTAGTTAGCTATAGTGTCTCTAATCTGTTTTGTTACTTAACATTTAGTGGATGCATGGAAGCAACTTGCAGAGAAGGCTGATAGCGCTAGAGTAGAAGAGGTCGCCTGTTCTCTCATGGACAGTATCCAACGATATCAAGAGAGCACGATGGGCGACGTGGATCGGTTAAAACAACTCAATGATTCGAAGGCGGACGCTTTGGAACTGGTACAGATCAAACACAATATGGTAAGGCCGGTGGAATTTACTCAAACTCTTTTTGTCCTTAACGTTGTTCTGTTAGCATAACATATTGTCAGTTGCCGAGTCCATACAGCACGAGTTAAGCGCGCTGCAACGGGAAGTGAACGAGAAAATGACCGTTGCCGATGTGAAAGAATTGCTGGACTCGCAGTCAACCATGAATGGAGTACAAGAGGCAATAAAGCAAGTGGAAAATGCTGCGGTCGGTGGGTTTGCGACCAAGGATCAATGTGAAAACATAAACCACCAGATACAGGCCATCATACGACAGCTGCGCAGCGAGATCTACCAAGCCCGCTACGTGAGTACCATTGTTAACCTCTTGAGACAATTATGACTTGACAAATCTGTTGTGTATCAGATCTGGAAAGATGGCCGCCCCAGCGCAAAGCAAACGATTCAGTGGAGCGCTCAAGTGGTTAACACAAATGCTGATATTTTCCTATGGCAATTCGGCTCCGACGAAGTAAAGTTACTCCTACCTGGGCTTTATCATCTACAGGCGGCGTTCTTCACCAACTACTCCCCTGCAATCCAGGTGCTCGTAAATGGCGAACCAGCGGTTCTCATGCGATCATCAAACGACAAGAAAGTGGCGACATGTTCGGCTTCGTGTGAGGTTCAGCGTCTTCACCATAGTGCTGGGAATGTTGCAGGCCTATCGGTTGAAGTTTTTCTGGCACTACCTGCGAGAGCGCTAGTGGCTATTTCCTACGATATTGACGAGAAAGCGCAAGGCTTTTTGAACTTGCGAAAGCTATAAGCTGTGGATAACACTGTCAGTGTACCATTTTTTCATTCTTAACACACTGAAGCATGTAGATCAGTTTGAGCAACAGTAGGTTATACTTGCGACGGAGAGGCTTGTCTTGTGGAAGAAGGGGCCTTGGAACTGTTACGTCGCTTGAGTGGGGACATCACCTGCTGATCTTGTTGTGCTTCGGGTCGCGGGTAAGATGATTGTGGTGATTCTCTCGTTTTCTGAGGAGGATGAGTGCTGTTGCCCGGGTCTGCGAGTTCTTTATCGTTTCTTCGAACTGCTAATGATTTCGTTGTTGGTACTTCCGTAGTTTGCTCGAACTCCTTTACCAGCCGCTTTAGAAGGCGATCAGATACCTCGTACTTTGCTGATTGCGTAATAACGTAGTCCGCGTCCATAAGGCGAGGCTACCCGAAGATCCGACGTAGTGAAATGACATACAAGTATAGAGGTGGTTAGCTACGGTGCATCATCACAACGTTAGCTATGGATACTCACCGCATACTCTTGAATATCATAGAAGAGTCGAGGAATTTCGTCAAAGTTGCTAGCAAGTATTGGTCTCTGGAGCTCTTCCAGAATGACGAGAGCTGTTTGGAAGAGCTGTTTCCAGCCTTTGAGTATAAACCCCTCAAAGACCCGTACCACCACGTCATACGAAAGCGCCTCCATGTTCGTAAAGAGCGTCATAAACCACCTGCAATGAAAGCCAAGCATCAGTAACTAGTATCATCTGGAATGTTTATCAGAATAGTTAAGATACCCCGTCGCGACGATGCTGATGGGAAAGTCGATGGTGTGGAAATGATCGGATATCGGACGCAGATACATTCGTAGAAGACGATCCAGCTAACA
Organism: Phytophthora nicotianae INRA-310; assembly: GCF_000247585.1. Taxonomy (NCBI): domain Eukaryota; phylum Oomycota; class Peronosporomycetes; order Peronosporales; family Peronosporaceae; genus Phytophthora; species Phytophthora nicotianae. Next base: position 524,526 of record NW_008649012.1, on the reverse strand, counting down.
ACATCGTAATTCTGTTAGTATCGGTTCATCAAAACGTGTTGAAAATCCTTACCTGAAAGCAGCGAAGACTGAGATGTGGAAGTCCCGGTCCATAGAGCCTCTCGAGTTCGAATCGAGGTGATGCGAGTATACTGACGAGTAGCCAGAATGCACGTGCCTCGTTCCAGTCACTCACAGCTAGTACTAGCGCTGCGACGTGGTCCATGCCCTGACAGTACCCTACTTCGGTGTCCACACTAGCGCAAGCACGAAGTACATTCTGCAGAGCAGCTCGCCTTTTCTCCACTGGGATAGCAACCCCATCCGAGTTGTACACAGTACGTGACGTCGAATGAAGACTTTTGCGGTGCTGCCGACGTGCTGAAACTCCAAAAGTTCGAGTGACGTCGAGACGGATCTGCTCATCCCATTCCGACGCTGGGCCTGTTTCACACTGACTGCGAATTAGCTCGTACGCCTTCTCCAGTTCCATGGACGTTGGTACAGATGACACATTAGAGTTAGCATCGGTTTGCACAGGCTTGTCCCACGACGGACGCGATGTTGACACCGGTATTTCATTCGCGTCCGAGTCTTCAGTATCCGAACCCGACGATGCATCGAGTCGCGCTCGCAAGGCTTCAACCAGATCCGCAACGAAAGCTCGAGTCCGGTTATCCTTCAGACATTCAGCCAGCCATAGCATCGCGATATTGGGATCCGGTGAAGAAGTATTATCAACTGGACTGCTACTTCGAGAACGTAGTTGGGTGCAGAGCTCCTCGGATACAATTTGAAGTGCCTCTCGATCAGTTGGGGTCAAGAAGCTATCCGTGTGTCGAATCATCACTCTCCATCCGTTGTCATCGGAGTGATCCGATGAAGAACTAACGCTAGACGCTTTTCGAGCGTTCAAAGCGCCTTGCAACGCTGCGATTGTAGCGTCCATTTTGTCAAGAACTTTGTGTGCACGACACTGGGCCATCTTGAAGCTCATGGTTAGCTGTCGATGTGCCAATATTAGTTGATTCGAAGCTTCTACTGAGGTTTCAGCGGGCGCAAACCGGTGTGCGGCTGGTGGATTCGGTAGCTCCATTGATGTGGAGCCTATTGGAGACCCACCGTGTTGTTTCTGAAGAGCTTGATCCAGAGCCTGTACATCGCAGCCAGCGTCAATTGCTAATGCACGCAACTTCTGTGCCTCCTGTTGCTTAGCTGCAAGTGTTTGTGTGGCTGTAGCAAGCACAGCACGAATTCTGCGCTCAAGTTCCTGATTCTCTCGACTAATTTTCCTCGCTTCACGAAGCTGTTGAGCTCGGTATTCCGCCTGGTAGCACGGTGTGCATACTCTTTGCGGACGCAGTGGCGCCCCAGGACACAGTGCGATGTCCAACACGTGACTGCAGCAGCCAGCACAAAAGATCGAGAAGCACAAGCGACAATGATGACGACGTTCACGCACGGAGAAGACAACAAAGCACAGCGGACAGTGTTTCGCCGCCGCGTCGTCCTCCCAGAATCGATCTGTGCTCGCAACTGGATGATCTGGAATGGCTTCGTCCCAACCTGGTAGAATTTTATCGACCACTGCCACATACTCGACCATCGCCGATTCTCTGTCATCCGATTCTCCCTCCGTTCCGCTGCATGCATCCCATTGTCGCCTATAAGCAACAACAGTAACAAATTAGTCACCATTTCACCCCAAGATTTACACTAGCGGCCACTGACATGACGGCGCCTGGCCCGAAAAACCCTCCGCAGACTGTGAACTTTCCAAAAATGCTCGAAGCACACGGTGTGTGCTGTGTCACATTGGACTCATCCTTGATTCGTCGACTATTCTCCGCCGGCCCCTACGCGTGATTACTAGCTTCAGTTTTCAACCCAAACTCCCCCTCGCGACTAAGTGGAGTTTACTACCTGCTCCAGGAAGCACTGAATTCCCAACAGCCTCGGCTCGACCTCCTTGAGTGTGCGGATTACGAACGAGTCCACGGCACGCTCCGACCCATTGTGGTATTTGTTGAGTACCGAGCCTACCAGCGCGTTAGCGCGCGAGTATTTTGTGGCTACGGCATTGCACTTCTTCTTCTTCATCATGCGCGACGCGTTAGTGGACCCTTATTTGATGCACCGGAGGCGGAGGGATCACGAAACGACGCACTAAATGTGACAGCGACTGTTCAAGATACGTTGCCTTTTAGGACTCAAGTCCTAGTGGTCTCTATTAGCGAGTTTCACATGTCAGAGCACATTACATGTATCTATAAAATGCATGTACACTTAAATAATCCATCACACTCAAGCAAAACGCACCGCAAAAACCAAACCGGCCACAACGAACAAATGTAGAACCGAACACGTCGAACAAGCATAGAAATTCTTAACAACTATTGTAAAGATATTCAATCAATCGTCCACACCCCGCGCATTTAATGCGGCTGCGAGGTAGGCACAGGGGATGCGATAAGGAAGGGCTTGCAATTCGCACCGTTTGGCACAAGTGGGGCAAGGGGCATCCCACCCTCTCTTCGTTGGATCTCTCTTCTCGGAAGCGAAGTCCCCCACGTAGGGTCGAGATAGACATTTCTTGAACAAGATCGCTACGTCCAAATCACCCCCGTCCTCATGTGGGTTAACCTTTATCCCCCAGGTCAAAAGCCTACCGGTAGCAGTCATGAAAGCCTACTCGTACGCGCCACCTCAGTTAGTTTATATAAAGGTTTGTATTGAGAAGCATGTGGTTTGCATGAAATGGACTGTTGTGTTACGTAGAAAAGTCAAATTGAAATTGAAGTGATGTGATCACTGAAGCACTTTCGACCAGAACGGGGTCCGCATATGCCGAAAAACGAGTTCGAGTCGGGCTGTGAACAGTTTACGCAGTAATATGAAGACTTTGTGCTGCACATACCACAGACTCGTTGAACCCTCTTGCCTTGGGTTCGCGCTGAAGCATAACGAGGGTGCTCGATGAATGGTTTGATGACGTGGGTGGGTTCACCGTCACATTCCGCTACTTCTGCGGTACCGCTACGCGTTGTTCTGACAGCCTCGTAGTCATTGAATATCAACTGATGAGCCAACTGAGACACAAACCCTTGGAAACTGCAATCTTCCCCGTCGACTTGCTCTCTGTTGCTCATATCGTAGCGATACGCCAGGAAAGCATCGACAACAATCATTCCGAGTATAGTACTAAAAAGGCGGTGTGTCCAATTCCGTGTAATCCATTCACGCTCAATTGCTAAACTCCCTTGGCGGTAATGATCATGGATGTCAATAGTAGAGAAGTCAGAGAAGAACAATTCCACCATTTGTGGACGGGAAATTCGCTTTTCGTAACGCATTGTCTCAACGAGACCATTCCGTTCAATAAGTCGATGCCGTGTCCGAACGGAATCACTCCCGGGTAGCGTTGTACCTCGGTTGGAAATGATAGTTATTGGTTTACGATCAGCTCAGCAAATAGCATACATTTGGTTGCCGTGCTCTGTAGTACTCGAGAATACCTTGAAATCGCCTCGACGGGGTGCCGTATTGAACCACTCTAGTAAATGCTTTTTAGGATACTCAACTGAAGCTGTTTTGACCATCCCCATAAAGAATAAGCCCAGTCGATTTTCCAATTGAACGAGAGTTTTCACGGATGCAAAAGCACTGTCCGCTACAATGGTGCGACCTGTTCCCCGGTAATGTTCTGAAAGGCGAAGTACTACCGACGTTCCTTCGCCATACTCACGTGCATACAGTTTTTCGCGCTGTCTAACAGCACCTTCAACAAGCTCTAAACCGAGTAGTACACCACTTTGTCCATCAGCGATAGACTTGATCTCCGTACCCTTGCCTTCCGGCTTCCTTGCGATCTTTGTTTTGTGTGGCAAACCATCATGGTAGTACTTACTTTCTCGACCTTTCCAGGCGCTCATACACTCATCGATGCACAGAATGTTTCCTGGATTTACTACACGCTTTCGCCGTTCATTGAAGCCATCTACTATCGGTCGTATCGGTTTCCAGGGGTCTTCGGCAGTGGGGTCGCTTGTGAAGGACATACAGTACAAAACCTGCTCGAAACAATGTCGTGTCATGCCATAGCGCTGGCCAAAGTTGGCTGGTGTTCCAACGAAGCCCTCCTTACATTCAGATTCCCAATAGACGCGAAGAGGGCCTGATCGAGGCTCGACAGCCATAGCTAATCGCAGACCAATCCACTTGAACCAGTCGCCCACCTTGATTTGCCGGTGACTTTGCATCGCCAGGTTTGCGTTAGTGCAGGCAAGCGTGGATTTCAACGTGGGCATTGGGTACATTAGATAGAAGTATTTTGCAATTGTACTGCCATCGAGAGCACCCATGTAGAATCGTGTGGGGCGGGGCTGAACGTGAGATCCTTGATCAAATAACACAGAATGACATGGCTTCCAACGGCGACCATGGGCAATAACTGTGTCATCCTCTTCTTGTTCATCTGAGCTGCTGCTCGCATTTGTATCTTCTGCTGCAGAAGAATTAGATGAAGAGCTAAAGTCGGCAACAATTGCAGCATTCGACTCGCGCAAAAGCTCTGCGAACGAAGTATATGCCGGATCTTGCATCAGATTTGGCGGTTCATGAAGTGTATTTTCTGAGCTTGCTCGTCGCTCGAGCTCTATAGCTCGGGCTGCTACCGTGTCTTGCGAGCCATTTGTCCACGTGACATCGTAGGAGTGTTGTCGTGACACTCGGTGCACAGCGGATCGACACCAACCTTACCTTGATACTTCTTTGTCTTTCCTCTTACTCTGCATCCAACTGTGACTTTCCCCATAAAGGAGTGGTGTGTTGAGGCTGAAAACTAACTATGATGCTGACTGGTGTTTCAGCTTCACCATGAGCTATCGACGACTACTCAGAACACTTCTAACGACCCAAAATCTATTTTTGAAGTTGAGCCTACCGGTAGGCTGCTAAGCGTACCGGTGGGCTAATTGGGGGATAAAGGTTAATCCAAAGATGGAGTCTAAAATGTCCGTACGAGCGTATCGTGCGCGACGTCTCGCCTCGTGTAGGCCTGGATCGCGGATTATTACCGCGTACCCGAAGCCCTCCGAGTTCAGCAACGCTACAGAATAGTTTAGAGTGTCGCTCAAACCGAGACATCATCGCCCAAGAAGAGTCGTGTCCCAAGAAGCCACGAC
>NW_008649012.1:517891-519264 GCF_000247585.1 Phytophthora nicotianae INRA-310 | reverse complement strand
CCCCCCGCATGTGAGTTGAAAGTTGAAGCAGTCCACAATGTCCGAGACACATAGCGAGATCCCAGATCAACGTTGGAGTGCGATGATGATACACCTGCCCCATGGTCAAGCTGCTTTCGCCGCTACCGTGCACGCGAACACGACTTTCAAGGCTAATGTTGCTGAGCGTGTTCACCACCAAGGACATGCACAGCGTGAAGCAAAGACTCGCATCTTGAAGAAACGCAAGATCAACCACGCATTTGTCGATGTCAACAAACCAAGATGTACCCACCAGTTTACTTAAGCCAAGTCAATGCCGAAGATTATGACTCCAAGATTATGCCCGAAGAACACAGGACAACACAGATGAAGACAGAAGGAGATAGCATAAGAGATGTGAATCAGAGAGTTTTTTTTACCCCCCCTACTGCGCAAGTCGACAGCGCTACCAGCCAGGAACCGGGTCCGCTGCTACGAAGGAAAAATGCAGTGCGAAGCTTCCCACAACGATCAAGTCTAGTTGCGTTGGGGATCATTCGCACGTAGCGTTTGAGGTGATCTGCGCATTCCATATCCTAGTTGGGCCCATTGCGTGATACGGTAGGGTGGGGTTCCCATTTCATGTTACTTTGATACTTAGGGTGATTGGTTAGCAGTCGTCCCCTGAGTGTATTTTTAGACTGAGTTGAGAGCTGAACCTTCCCGTGTTCAGCCTTAGTGTGTATTGGATTGCGTTGTTTTCCCTCTTTGGAGGGTGGTGCGCGTGAGAAAGGAGCTCGGAGTTAGCCGGTACTCTTGAGCGTATTCCTACGTCGATTGGTGAAAAGCCCCACACGTTCCAGGGCAGAGAATAAGGAAAGTTTTCGTGTTGTGTATAACTCTGTATTACATTGGCTAGCTGAGACTGTGTTTGTTTTGGTTCGGCGCCTAACCTCGTTCAAGCCATTGACAGTGCGTTCAAGAAGTGAACGTCACGCTCAAAACTTCCAAAGCCTATAAGATCCCAGCAACTCACATGTGACCTATCCAGGCTCACCGGAGGTAACGACACCGATAGGGATATCGCAAGGTGCCACGCCCCCACGATAATTGAACCAGTGAGAACCACGTTGAAGGCTCGCAGGGACGTGTTCAAAGAACCCCTCCCCAGTCTGAAGTCAGAAACGCCTCAGAACATACCTGGACTGCCACCTTACACCTGGATGAAAAAAGTTCACCGGCCTCGTCACACAGTACACGAATGAAAGTTGATAAAGGTCACGGATCTTGGAAGACGTAGGGGCTTGTAGGAAGCGGAGGGAGGAGTCACCACTCGGAGAAGAAGACCGGAGCGAAGACCACTTGAGGGGAAGAAGGAAGATTCTGAAGTGATTGATTTATCGGAGCTTACA
>NW_008649012.1:474323-509053 GCF_000247585.1 Phytophthora nicotianae INRA-310 | reverse complement strand
ATCATCCTACTCGTCTAATCACTGGTGGCGTAATCAACGTACCATAATCATCGCGGGATCGTGTTGGACAGGTTCGGGAACCGGTATGTACCATCAGGAACCGGTAACCCTCAATAAAAGTGTCGTGCTTGTGGCTGTAAATTCGTCATAGTCAAGTCGAGTCAGGGAGATAGATGCAGTCTATAGGATGGAACGAGAACGTATCAGATCGACAGACTGACAGAACTGGGTTGAAAGCGAGAGAAGGGTACAGCGCACGTCAGTTGTTTTCTTTTGTGGGCTACATCACTGTTTGTTGTGCACTTCAAATTTGAGTTGTATTGTTCACACTCCATCGGGCGCTCCTCTCGCCCCCCTTCCTCGCACTCTTCAACGCTCTCCCCTCACCCATAACTAAATATTCCGAGGCGCTGTTCCGCGATCAGCTCACTGCTGCTTTACAGCACAATAATGACGCGGAGGAACGAGGTGCCTGTGCTGAGGTACAAGCCACCCTTGTGGAGGAGTGAGCCTCTTGCGCGAAAGGAGCAAGCAGACCGTCAGAGTGCTATGTACGAGAAATACCTCGATCAGTACGGTAAGGCAGCACAATAGAGTGCAGCACTATCGAGAGCAAAAGGACTGAAAGCGGCACGGGTGCCACACCAAGACCAATTTGGCAACGAGCAGTATGACCATGAGAAGCACGACTGAGAGCAGAATGGTCGATCAATACAGCCGTTATTGGCGCTAGAGAGATCAGTACCAGTGTCTCCACCAAGGAACAGCGCTATTGTCATGACCTAGATCATTAAGTGGGCTGACCTTAAACAGTGTAAAACACGTTAACATGTAGCGATAGCGCTATTGTTGAAGCTTGCTACGGGCGACAGAGACCCACAGAGATTCACATGCGAGTAAAACGACCCATCTCCATGGGTCGTTTTACTTGAATCCCGATGTCGGACTCAAGTGTTTGAACATAGTGTCTAGTGCACAGAGATTACGGGATTGACGGCAGCCTCAAAGTACCCTTCGCAGTTTCGTGTTTTCTTGCGAGTAGCACTAGTAGAGGTAGGTGATCGATATGGCGTCGATGTCCCTCTTCCATGCGCAGATCGTCACAGAAGAAATGATCGGGGCATCTCCTGGCTCTGAAAGCTATTCGCGGTAGGAACCATTGTTCGTTGGAGCAAATGTGCAATTGCGTAGTGTTTCTGAGCCACCAGCCTAATAGCATCGTTATCGTGCAGTCTGCAGTAAATGATTCCTCAATTTAGTAATAAAACGGTGCTATCACTACAAAGAGGATTATTTGTATTGCTCCAATTTTACGTGGTTTACACAAGGTAACGATGTTGCTCCGTAAAAAGCTTTAAACAGTCGCAAACTATCACCATCATGAGCTCTCGACGCAGCCGTAGTCCCCCGCAGTCGTTAGCCGACGCGTGTGAGAACTCACCACTGCTACCTCCAGGCAGCATCTCGCTCAATTACAACTCTGACTCGGCGGTGTACGATCGCAAGGACGAGGAGAACGGTAACTCACGCCGCTACTTTGGGGCGGACGACGACGGTACGAGCAGCAGTAGCAGCAACAGCGACGAGCACGAGGACTTCAGCGACCTAGACCACCAGTTTTCACCCACCAGCTATCGACAGCAGTCGTCGGACGCCTTCCGACAGATTCCGCGGGCCAATTGGCATGGACTTGGCACGCGCAGCAGGTTCAAACGTGGAGCTCCAAAGCCGTTGCCCGCCCCCGGGACGGTGAGCCACACGACGCGACGCTCAAGGATGAGAACTATCAAGAAACAGCTGAGAGAGCCGCCAAGCGCTCCCAAGCTCCGCGTGTCCGCTTACTGCACATGCGATCAACTGCAGTTGTTCAAGCTGCTCAAGTGGCTCGAGCGAGTCGAAACGGGTCAATTACCCGGAGGAGAGCTGCATCCCGACGGGTGGAGACACAAAATGTACATGGGTGCGATACACTCCAGTTGTGCGCCGGCCCCGAATCATGAGTTAGTAGATAGAAGCTGGATACTGTGGCAAAATGAGGCTCTGACGTTGTTTGAGTGTAGGGAGGGAGCGCGGGTGCCGTATCAGCAGAAGGACGCCTTCTACTTCGCGTGAGTTGTTGCTAGGTGACGTAAGAATTAGCACTACACGGCAACTTACATTGAATGTTCGTGTTTTGCATTACAGAACGGGGTGTGCGGTCTTCTGGGGACTGACAAGAGCTGAAGAACAAGCGCATCTGGTGGCGTTAGGAGCATTCTCGGTGGGTCCGGTCAAGCAGGTGGAGGTCGAAGACATGGACTACACTTACGGGGATGCAAGTCTCATCTGCAACGACGCTATTACACTCAGCAGTAACCGCGCGTCCGAGAAGTTGGCGGTCTCCTTCGCCATGGCGCAGTCCTCCAAGCTGGACGTCTTCGAGGAGCGCGTGGAGGAAACTATCCGTGAGACGAAGCATGTGCCGCAGAATCTGGCAGCCACAGGTTCGATTCAGTATTCGCAGAGTGACATCTCAAAGCTTATCGGTCGGTTATTTATCGAGGTAAGTAAAGGACCATTAAACCCTTTGTTCCCGTCCAGCTGCATCATATCTCACTCGTGTGTGGTGTTACTTGCAGCGGAGTGATGTGAACTTGAACTCGGATATGCTGGATGAACCAGATTTCTTCTGGGAAGATGATGAGTACGAGCCGCTGTACAAGAAGGTGATGAAATACCTGAGCGTGGACAACCGAGTCCAGATCCTCAACACTCGTCTGGACATTCTTCGCGAACTGTGCGTGCTGATCGTTTGCCGTTAATTTGGATTGTATCTGATCTATTTTGTACTCTCAAATTGATGCAGGCTGGATGTATTAAGCCAGCAACTCGCGCACCAGCACGACACAAAGCTGGAGATGATTGTGATCTGGCTCATCGTCGCTGAGGTGGCCGTGCAAGTTGTGTGGAATATCCTCATTAAGGACATCCTCGGCTTCTTTCCGCATTCGGACACCGAATAGATGCAAGATAGTTCATCCTCCATGCCTGAAGTTACTAGAAAGAGAAGCGAAGGTAAGGAACGAAATGCACGATGCTTTACTGCATAGAATTTGAGTTGATAAGTGTTCGTAGTTTATTACCGATCATTTGGATGGAGGACTAGCGATGCGGACAGAAGCTTTGGTGTGCTTCCGCCGTACTTGCTGCATCTGCGCAATAACGCGACGGGCTCCACGACTGCGCATGCGTCCAGTGATAGCGAGCAGCGAGTCCTTGTCGTCCTTGTCATATACCACACTTGACGCAGTCGAAGACCGACGTTGTAGGTCTCTCCGAGCGAGGTGGCCTCGCGCTAGACGTTGAATATGCTTCGCAGCACCAGTGCGTTGGCGTTGAGCTTCAAGCTCCAACTCGATATCTTTCTGCCGCTTGGCCTCTCGCAACTTTCTTAGCTGGCGCGTAGCATGTCGACGCAGGATGAAGTTGCGGCATATGCGCTGGATCTTGACCGCAAACACCTCCTGTCTTTCGCGTCGTTTAGCCTCCAATATCTGCTTGGCAACACGTACACGTGCGCGTGCTCGACTCGCTTGCTGGATGCACAAAGCCGCCGCTGTATCCCGTTGAAGCTTCTGCTGCGCAAGCGTGCATCGGGTCAGGTATCCTCGCATTCTAGCCTGGAGCTGCACCACCGCCAATCGAAGGATCTCCATCTCGCGCCTCCGCTTCTCCCGCTCAATGCGACGCAGTTTCTTCTTCTTCTCCAGTATTTGCTGCAGCTCGGCGTATTTGACGCGCATCCGAGAGGTACGCACCTCCATCTTCTGCTGCCAGAGCTCAGCGCGTCGCTTGCTATTCACCAGTGATAACAGACTGTTGTCTATGTAGTTACCGGCAATGAATTCCTTTGTAAAGCCTGCAGGTCGAGCGTGTTTGGGACAGCTGAGCGCTGCGTCCTTGAAGTCCATGTAGCGCCCATAGTCATAGCCTGATGTGGTGCGATATAAAGGATGCTCGGGACGTGGCAAGATGACCAGCTTGGTCAGCGAGCGGATCTCGCGCACAGCAGGCAGGCCGCCGCCGCACAGGCGAGGGAGGATCACACGGTCAGCGGCGTTATTGCTTCCAACGCCGGAACGCGATGCAGCCGCTAGGCCGTAGCTGTTGAGCGCCAACATTGTTTGCAGCGGACGCTTCACACAGCTGGACTCCGGGGTGCTTTATTCAAGCATGCAGAGGCATTTGCTTGGATTGAGTACGCTAAGGCAGGCCGCACAGGACTCGAGGCCGTTGCTGCTCAGCGGCGTTAGCATCTTATCGGCGCTTCAACCAAAATGCGTAAAACCTGGGAATGGGTCACGTAAAATGAACCCAATTCAATAAATGCCTTTATTTTGTTAGATAAATGAATACTGTAGACTCATATTGCATGATAAAAAGTCATCCTCGTCTTTTTATGCCATTTAATGGATACTAAAAATTACCCCCAAGCAACCTCTGGGCGAGGTACATGTAGCCAAAAGTTGTTGCCCTCCTCCTCACGTTCGATTGAATGCCCTCCCTAATTCGTAGTCTACCTGTAGCATTCACGCTCGTACATGTAAAAGTCTTCGCCCAAGGCGGAACGAGTGATGGTCGATCCTGTCGTGGCGTTGTGTGTACCACAGCAGCACCTCCCTTACAAAAACGCTGTCAAAGCGATACGACCAGTCCCAGACACCACCAAATCACTGGTTTGGAGAGTTCCTCTCCATCATTGGGCAAAACAATTCAAAGTACCCGGCTTCGATTGGCCGAAAACCCGTCCGAATCACGATTTTATGTGGTAGCCATCCGTCCGTCGCGTGCTGCCCGAGCCACTCGATCGGAAAGATCCTCCTCTGAGCCTCCCTCACTCTCAGATTTTCTTTGAAGAAGGTAAGCGCTTGCTCCTCCAGCAGAAAGATCTCCACATACGTCGAGTCTTGCCAGAGATTAACTCGTTGTTTCTTCCTCTTTTTATCTACAGTTAACTATGGGCAAGGAAAAGGTTCACATTTCGCTGGTCGTGATCGGTCACGTCGACGCCGGTAAGTCGACCACCACTGGTCACTTGATCTACAAGTGCGGTGGTATCGACAAGCGTACCATCGAGAAGTTCGAGAAGGAGGCTGCCGAGCTCGGCAAGACATCGTTCAAGTACGCCTGGGTGCTTGACAACCTGAAGGCCGAGCGTGAGCGTGGTATCACGATCGACATTGCCCTGTGGAAGTTCGAGTCCCCCAAGTACTTCTTCACGGTCATTGACGCCCCTGGTCACCGTGACTTCATCAAGAACATGATTACGGGTACCTCGCAGGCCGACTGCGCCATCCTTGTGGTGGCCTCGGGTGTGGGTGAGTTCGAGGCTGGTATCTCCAAGGAGGGCCAGACCCGTGAGCACGCTCTGCTTGCCTTCACTCTGGGTGTGAAGCAGATGATCGTCGCCATCAACAAGATGGACGACTCGTCTGTCATGTACGGCCAGGCCCGTTACGAGGAGATCAAGAACGAGGTCACCACGTACCTGAAGAAGGTCGGCTACAAGCCCGCCAAGATCCCGTTCGTGCCCATCTCTGGCTGGGAGGGTGACAACATGATCGACCGCTCCACCAACATGCCGTGGTACAAGGGCCCCTACCTCCTTGAGGCTCTTGACAACCTGAACCCCCCTAAGCGCCCGGTTGACAAGCCGCTGCGTCTTCCTCTTCAGGATGTGTACAAGATCGGCGGTATTGGCACGGTACCTGTCGGCCGTGTGGAGACCGGTGTCATCAAGCCTGGCATGGTCGCCACTTTCGGCCCCGTTGGTCTGTCGACTGAAGTCAAGTCCGTCGAGATGCACCACGAGTCTCTGCCTGAGGCCGTCCCTGGTGACAACGTCGGCTTCAACGTCAAGAACGTGTCGGTGAAGGAGCTGCGTCGTGGTTACGTCGCCTCGGACTCCAAGAACGACCCGGCCAAGGGCACCCAGGACTTCACCGCCCAGGTGATTGTGCTGAACCACCCCGGCCAGATCGGCAACGGCTACTCGCCCGTGCTTGACTGCCACACGGCCCACGTTGCCTGCAAGTTCAAAGAGATCACGGAGAAGATGGACCGTCGTTCGGGCAAGGTGCTCGAGACTGCCCCCAAGTTCGTGAAGTCGGGTGATGCCTGCATGGTCATCCTCGAGCCCTCGAAGCCCATGACCGTCGAGTCGTTCCAGGAGTACCCTCCTCTGGGGCGTTTCGCCGTGCGTGACATGCGTCAGACGGTTGCCGTCGGTGTCATCAAGTCGGTGACCAAGAAGGACGCCTCGGCCAAGGGTGCCGCCAAGAAGAAATAAGTTGTGCTGCACGCATCTATTGACACTTCTTGATGGTCGAAGAGCGTTCGTAGTTCTGTAGAAGACAATTGTTTGTTAAACGGAATGAAGACGCTTTTGCCAACTTACTCCGTTTTTACAGTCTTAGGTGTGCCTAACATCCCTGACGCCTTTCTTACCAGCTTACATCAACCACGATTCGTGTTTTGTCGGAGTAAGGAAGGTGTTAAAGATTCACAGATACCCAGCAATCGAAGTGTTTTTGATGGTGCGAAGTCTTCGCACCAAAAAGTGAGTGGCACAGCTCACAATCGCTTTTCCCTAGCAGCACAGACCCCAAAAACAATCCTCCAAATGGGCATCTCACCAAAATTTCTCGCGGGCGTGCAGCAGTACGAAGAAATCTTCACCAACGTCCCCGGCACTTTTGCCAACGAATCATATAAATCTCGACTGCCTGGACTCGTCCGCGACTGCGTGGACAGCAACCGTGAACGATTCTCCGAGGAGAAATGCAACCGTTTGCTGCAGCTGGCTGACGGCATGGTGAACGACGCTGTGATCCCGTTTCCCTCGCAGTATCCTGAACAAGCTGCCAAGTCTCCTACGAGCGCTCAATGGGAGTCCCTGCTCAAAGACAAGAACTACACGTGGCAGAACTCGCCGTGGTTCTTGAGCGAGCAGTACATGTTCCACTTGGTCCTGCTGCTGGCCGAGTACTACACGACGGGTATCGATCCTTTCCATCCGTCGAAGGTGGCAGAGCTGAAGGAGGTCACTCCGTGGGCGTTGCTGCAGACAGCTGTGGGTTTATCAGCTCAGGAGGAGGCGACTTCTCAAAGCCACCACGACCAGTTGAAGCGGTTCATGAAGTTGTGTTTGTGGGGCAACAAGGCTGATGGCTGTTACAAGGAAGTGAAGGACACCATCAGTGGTGCTGATGCGTCGTTGGAATTCGACGACGAGCTGCTACTCGTAGACGACAGTGACAAGGTGATCGATTACTTGGAGCTGATGGCGTGTGAAACTGATGCGAAGACTTTGGGCGTGCAATACATCAACGATAACTGCGGCACAGAGCTTCTGTTGGATTTAGCACTGGTGGACCATTTGTTGGCTCATGGCTGGTGCGGGAAGATTACTCTCAATGTGAAGATGGAGCCGATGTACGTCTCGGACGCGACGCCCGCCGACGTGCATGAACATATTGCCGAGATGCAGCGTCCAACTCGCACACCCGAGGTGCAAGCCCTTGGCAAACGACTAGACAGCTATGTCAGCAAGGGATTGCTGGTGATCCGCCCGGACATCTTCTGGAACCGCTACACCTACTACTGGGAGATGCCCACGGAGTTGCGGACTCGTCTTGCTAATGAGGCGACACTGGTGATCATCAAGGGCGATCTGAACTACCGTCGTCTATTGGGAGACCGTCTGTGGCCGCCGTCGACGCCTGTGGAGGAAGCTGTGCCATACTTCCCGACAGCTTTCGTGTCGTTTCGAACGATGAAGTCGAATCCTGTTGTGGGTATTCCTGCTGACATCGTGGAGAAATTGGAGAAGGAAGACCAGAAGTGGCGATACAATGGCAAGCGCGGCACGATCCAGAGCGTCCTGGACCCGAATCCTGTGATCGAGTAGATACATACAGTGTGTAGGAGCTAATAGCGAAACTACAGATATCTGTTGATTATGAGTCCTAGATTCACATCTCTAAATTATGATGGTGTAGTTCTCGTGAATCCGTTTGACAGTCTGCGACCTGCGCAAGCTCCCCGCTTGTATTAACGGTAGTCTACTTGTAAATCTTGCTTGACTCATAATCAACAGATATCTGTGGCTTCGCTATTAGCTCCTACACACTGTATGTATCTACTCGATCACAGGATTCGGGTCCAGGACGCTCTGGATCGTGCCGCGCTTGCCATTGTATCGCCACTTCTGGTCTTCCTTCTCCAATTTCTCCACGATGTCAGCAGGAATACCCACAACAGGATTCGACTTCATCGTTCGAAACGACACGAAAGCTGTCGGGAAGTATGGCACAGCTTCCTCCACAGGCGTCGACGGCGGCCACAGACGGTCTCCCAATAGACGACGGTAGTTCAGATCGCCCTTGATGATCACCAGTGTCGCCTCATTAGCAAGACGAGTCCGCAACTCCGTGGGCATCTCCCAGTAGTAGGTGTAGCGGTTCCAGAAGATGTCCGGGCGGATCACCAGCAATCCCTTGCTGACATAGCTGTCTAGTCGTTTGCCAAGGGCTTGCACCTCGGGTGTGCGAGTTGGACGCTGCATCTCGGCAATATGTTCATGCACGTCGGCGGGCGTCGCGTCCGAGACATAAATCGGCTCCAGTTTTACATTAAACGTGACCTTGCCGCACCACTCGTGCTTCAGCAAGTGATCGGCTAGGGCGAGATCGAGTAACAACTCAGTGCCGCTGTTGTCATTGATGTACTGAATTTCTAGTTTCTTCGTGTCTCCGGCCTCGCGAGCCTGGTTCTCGAGGTACGTGATCACCTTGTCACTGTCGTCCACGAGCAGCAGCTCGTCGTCGAATTCCAACGACGCATCAGCACCACTGATGGTGTCCTTCACTTCCTTGTAACAGCCATCAGCCTTGTTGCCCCACAAACACAACTTCATGAACCGCTTCAACTGGTCGTGGTGGCTTTGAGAAGTCGCCTCCTCCTGAGCTGATAAACCCACAGCTGTCTGCAGCAACGCCCACGGAGTGACCTCCTTCAGCTCTGCCACCTTCGACGGATGGAAAGGATCGATACCCGTCGTGTAGTACTCGGCCAGCAGCAGGACCAAGTGGAACATGTATTGCTCGCTCAAGAACCACGGCGAGTTCTGCCACGTGTAGTTTTTGTCTTTGAGCAGGGACTCCCATTGAGCGCTCGTAGGAGACTTGGCAGCTTGTTCAGGATACTGCGAGGGAAACGGGATCACAGCGTCGTTCACCATGTCGTCAGCCAGCTGCAGCAAACGGTTGCATTTCTCCTCGGAGAATCGTTCACGGTTGCTGTCCACGCAGTCGCGGACGAGTCCAGGCAGTCGAGATTTATATGATTCGTTGGCAAAAGTGCCGGGGACGTTGGTGAAGATCTCCTCTCCTGCGTACACACGTGCGAGGAACTCTGCGGAGACTGTCATAACAGCTATGAGTGAAATGCCGTAATGGGCCTCTCACTGTCCAGCCAAGCTGGTTGTTGTATGAAAGGACACCGCATAAACAGCGCTTTGGGCGGATAACGCATAATACGGTACCACAACACCAATCCTGGATGACCCTACGAAATCAACCGTTTAAGCCGAAAATGCATAATCGACAGTACCACAACTGGAAACAACGTCAAGTTGGGTCAACTAAACTTGCTTCAAACGTTCAACTACATGTACATGTTCAACCTGCTTCAAGATGCCATCTTCCTGAATTTTGTGACATCTTGCTTTACTCATTGCTGACTCAGCACAGGAGATGTACTCGGCCTCTGCAATGTGTCATGTCAACAACGAGCGAAGGATACTTAAGCTACGTAAGTTACGTAGCAGTTTACGGGACGCATGACCTGCCATCAAAGATGCGTTAGTGACACCTTCCCCAGGTTCTCTGGCCAAGTCCACAGCCACCTTTTCTTTTTGGAATTCAACACTAACACCTGATTCATCCCATAGCTCTCTCGAGCAGCATGAACGTCTCTGACAAGTACATCGCGCGAATGCAACAGCACGATGAGGTCGTCGCGAATATGCCGGACACGTTCGCACACACAACATGCACCGTTCGGATGCCGCAAGTGTTGCGCGACTGCGTGTCCAACAATGGCGACCGTCTCTCCTCTGAAGCGGTCAAGCGACTGTTGCTGCTGGCCGACGACATGGTGAAAAACGCAGAGATCCCGCTGCCCTCGACCTTCCCCGAACAAGCTGCCAAGTCGCTTACTAGCAAACACTGGGAGAGCTTGCTGGCCGGCAACAGCTATACATGGCAAAACTCGCCATGGTTCCTGGTGGAGCAATACATGTTCCACTTGGTTCTCCTGATGACGGACTACTACACGACACGGTTCGACCCATTCTACTACTCGAAAGTGGCGGAGTTAAAAGGAGACACACCGTGGTCTCTGCTCCAGACGGCAGTGGAGATTTCCACACAAGAAGAATCCGGTTCGCAGAGCCATCGCGATCAGCTCAAACGCTTCATGATGCTCTCTCTATGGGGCAACAAAGCCGACGGCACTAACGAAAAGGTGAAATCAACCATGCACGTTGCTGGAGACTCGTTGGTCTTTGATGACTATTTGGTGCTCGTGGATCACAGTGACCAAGTGATCTCGTTCTTGGAGCAGAACGCGCGCGATAGCGGGGGTGCAAAAAATCTAGGTGTCGAGTTTATCAGCGATAACGTCGGCACTGAACTACTGCTGGACTTGGCCATGGCGGATCACATGCTGACACACAATTGGTGCGGCAAGGTGACGTTCAATGTGAAAGCGGAGCCCATCTACGTGTCGGATGTGATCCCTGCCGACGTAAATGAACATGTCTGGGAAATGCAGCGAGAGACACGCACTCCGAAGGTGCAGGCTCTGGGCAAGCGCTTGGCCGAGTACGTCAGCAAGGGGCAGATCGTCATCCGCCCGGACACCTACTGGAACCAGTATACATTCTACTGGGAGATGCCTGTCGAGCTGCACGCTCGTCTCGCTCGAGAGGCGACACTCGTCATCCTCAAGGGTGACCTGAATTATCGCCGACTATTGAGCGATCGCCTCTGGCCTCCATCTACCCCCTTGGAGGAAGTGGTGCCCTATTTCCCCACGGCGTTCGTAGCATTCCGCATCTTAAAGTCGACTCCAGTGATGGGAATCCCTGGCAACGTCGTGGACAATTTGGAGAAGGAGGAACCCTTGTGGAGGCTAAATGGCGAACACGGTACGATCCAAAGCGTGCTGAAAACTAGTTCTGTGTCCAAGTAAGGCATCAACATGGCATCTAAAAGTTCTAAAAACCCAGCAAAGTGTGTGCTATGCTTTTTAATCAGCAGCACTTCTATTTTTAGTTTTTAGAATTAATATGGAGCTACTTTTTTGGTCACATTATTTTCAAATTTTAAATTTGAGAAGCCGAGTTTTGTCATTGTAAAACGATGGGAACGCTTGAGGTGGTCGAGGAGCCCCTGCCGCCCGAGTGGGAGGTGGCCATGTCGCGCTCCAAGAACATGCCGTATTACTACAATGCACAGACTAAGAAGGTCTACTGGGTGGACGACGAGCTGCCGCGCGGCTGGTCGCACCAGTTCGATCGTGACGGCCGCCGCTTTTACTTCCACGTCAAAGACAAGAACAGCACCATCTCGTACGACAAGCCCGTGTTGCGTCAAGCTTCTAGCATTTCTCCGTCGCCCCCAGCGATATCAAATGACATTTCCTCCCCAGAGCTAATTCCCGTCCCGGCCCCGTCCTACGATGACGCGGAGTCGCCCAGAGCGCCATCTCCTGGTGGTCACGCACGTTCGGGCGAGCCGCCGCGTCTCGTGAGGAAGAAATCCAACTCACTAATGGACTTACTGAGTCCCGGACCCCCCGCGCTAGGCGCGGAGCAGGCGCAAGGTGCGAGTTTATCCCTGTTATCCCTATTCTGGATGTTTTTGTTGTATCAACTGCTGACTTTTGCTTATTTGTTTTGCAGAGGAGTCTCCGCGCGCGCCGATGGCGCAACCTTCGAGAGCGATGAACATTTCCAACTTGGTATCGAGTCCGGAGCGGCCACAGCAGAGTGAAGGAAGAGGGAGTAGCAACAAGAGATCGTTCGACGCCATGTCGAGAGGCCATGAGGACGACAAGGAGAAAGATCCGGACGCTGCCGCGGCGTTTTACAATCAACTGCAGCGACGTGCGCAGAGTGACAGAGCGGATAGTTTACTGTTTCACATGCGCGCGCTCAACAACTGGGTGAAATCGATCTTGATCAACGAATTTTCGCGACGTGAGGGCGACCACGTGCTGGACTTGGCGTGTGGTAAAGGTGGAGACCTAATGAAGTGGACCAAGAGGAATCTGGCCCAATATGTCGGTGTAGACATCGCTCAGAAATCACTGGAGGATGCCGTGGAGAGATACACGTCGTTCTCGCGCAACGGAAGAGATCGGGACAGGAAGAAGACCGAAGTGCAGTTCATCCAGGGCGACTTAGGAGTTGTAGACTTGCTGCGCGACGAGATGCACTGCTGGAGTGAGCACGAAGGCTGGCACGATGCCGTACCGCTACCGACTACTGCAATTGGCAACTTCAACATCGTGTCGGTACAGTTTTCGTTCCACTACATGTTTGGTGACGCCCAACGCGCCAACCGCTTCTTCTCCACAGTGCACGAACTACTCGCAGATGGTGGCGTCTTAATAGCGACGACAGTGGACCCAAACAAGCTGCTGATGAAGTACTACCAGGGATTGCGGCCACCCGAACAGGAGAAGGAGGACCAGGAAGCTAACAAGCCCGACGTGAGCATCCTGGATGAGAAAAAACGTGAGGTGTGCTGTATTCGCTTCGACGCTGCAACACGCGCCCAGCTCTCAGGACCTGATGCCGCTGCGGAAGGATCCTTCGGCCTGCGGTATAATTTCACGCTTCGCGATCGCGTGGAAGACGACGCTGAAGCTGGCGGTGGCCAGGCCGTGGACCTCCCAGAGTACTTAGTACCAGACGATTTGTTGGCCAACCTCCTGCGCGAGCACGGCTTTGAGCTGTTGCTGAAACAGAATTTTCATCGCTTCATCCAGCAGCGCAAAGACCAGGATCGCAACCGCACTCTGCTGGAGAAGATGCACGTGACCAACATCCGTGGATCCATCTCCGATGCCGAGTGGGAGATTGCGGGTCTCTACCAGGTTCTAGCTTTCAAAAAGTCATACTAAGCATTCGTTTAACCTAAGTTTTTGGGTTTAATGTGGTAACCAGGGGGTCTTCCTGGTAGCGCGAACTGGTTTAACTTTTGCAATGCACCAATTGCACAGAATGCTGAAATTTAGTGCCAGCGACCGCACTGGCGAAAGAACGCTGATCATGTTGCCACTGGATATTCATCTGGTGAACTGGTTTACTGATCAAAAGGAGCTGCTTATCCTACATTTCGTGGGCAGTGTTCATTTATAATAGCACGATCGACCGCGTCTGGATTTCTAGCGAGCACATGGATAGACTCGACCGGTGTTGGTGGTGGAGAATGTCCTCAATGACCCAATCGCAGCACGACGGTCTCACCACGGGGAATTTTGCTTTGAATGCTCCCTAGAGAAACATGGTCGCCACACCTGACAGTCTCAATAACAACATCGGATCTTGGGTACACAGGGCCAAGCATCTACAGTCCTCACTGCTGCGTCTGCATTGGCAGCCTCAAAACTGACAATGATTCGGACTTTTACATAATGTGACGAGGGCTGCACGTCTGACCTTCTCTTGCAGCTCAATAATGTGTGACCAAGGCAACCGCTGATCCAATCTGTAGTTTGCTCGTTAATTCAATATCATGCCCCGATTTGTTGGAAATCATGCTGGCCGTTAGAACCTTCATCATGTTCCATCCTGACTGGCTTTGATTTCAGTGTTCGGCGTTGGTAAGTGTCGAAAAAGGATAACGCCCTCGAGTTCATGCAACATGAACACGAATCATGTTCATTTTTGGTCAGAAAAGCAACCGATATCAACCAATTAGCGCGCGCAAAAGGGCGCAATCTTCATTAGATTACGCACAAAACTGTAAAAAAGATTTGCCTTTTACCATGTCATTTTTGTAAATCGCAGGCCAAAATGCGCCGTGCTCAGCGATACTGTTCCCATGGCGGCGCCATCATGCCGTCATCGTACGATGTGGAGCACGCCGTGACTGGTTGCCGGACTCCAACGAGAATGCTGTTTGCGGCGGCCAAATCATGGATAATATTTGCGACAGCGGCCCGTCTCTGCTGGAATGGAGTCAACAAACTGCCTTACAAACACTCATACAATTCACTGGCACCGCACAATTAAAATTGCACCACTCCAAAGTGCCACTGTAAAGGGAGATCTCAGCGAGACACAAGTTCTGCAGCTAAAAAAATACGCCATCTTCGCAGAGAAGTTAGCGTTCTCTACTACATGTATTTTAGCTTTGTTAAGGTCTGCTGCTGCCAACTACTACGCAGACCCGTGACACTACTGCTTACCTCGACTGGAAACTGGTGCCCTGCACAGAGAGCGGGATGCCACATAACCCAAAGTCAAACAGAAGGCAGCAGCCATCTGATTCACGTGGCGGCCGAAGGTGACCATGGCATGCAGAGCACAGCGCTCTACGTAGTACGATAAAAAAAGCAAGGAATTGTAGCGCAGGGCAGTTCGCAGTGATAGCGATGGCATATAATACGGGCTTACGCTAATTTAGAACAGCATTCACGGCGTTGACGGTGGAGGGGTGGCAAGAGTTGTCTGACTGGGTGGGGTAATCACCCTAAACTCCAATGCAATAATCAAAAACGGCGTCAACGATTGGCCAATAATCTCCTCGCTATACAGGGAGCCGTTTTCTTCTCGCTGGCAGACGCCTTCATTCCCGATTTTCAGCCCGTTAGCTCAGGTCAGTGTCAGGTGAAGTGAACCCACACACGCTTTTCCTTCATTCCCAATCTGTCAGCTAAGCCCCGCCAGGTGTCGAGCCAACCAGACGGACACAGGCTCACCAGGAGGAAACCCAGAGCTGGAGTCACACGCAAAAAGTCTTAACCAGACAGACAGGAAACGCCGCACAAACGGCAGCCAGCGAACGACGTTCACGAACGCACAACCAGCGCAGACCGCAGCACCGCACAGCTCGTCATTGTCGAACCTCCTCGGCCTGCTCCATGGGCCTTGAGCCGCCTCTCCTAAGCAACAAACACCGCCACTCCCCATCGTCCGCCATGCCCGCGCTCAATAACTTCAGCAGCCAACCCGCAGGTCTGTTCGACTCGCCGGCGCGGCCGGCCTCACCCGCTTTCGACGTGGACGACGGGTCGTCCAGCGACTCCAGCGACAACAACAACGAGCCGCCACTGGTCGAGCAGCTGCTCGCGAACCACTTACGCTTCGCGCACGCGTTCCGCAAGAACGACGCCGCCATGATCCTGCAGTTCCTGGCCAAGGACGTGACGCTCGTGTCCGTGGACGGCGCGCGTCATGAGGGCCAGTCAGCTGTGCTCGCGTATCTTGTGGGTGCGCGTATGACCAAACTAAGCTCCAATCTCCACATTAAAGGCTGTCCTACGCGCTCGGGGTCGTGCCAGTCCACGTTCATTTATGAACACGGGATCGTATTCAAGGACCCGCTGTTCATGGAGGTGATAGACTGGAAGCCCAACAGTGGCACGATCGTGCGGATAGCTCACATCGCTCTACCAGACGCCAAGAGCGGCAAAACCCCACAAGATTTCGGCAAGTCGTCGCCTCTCCGACTTTCTTTTGGTACCAGAATGTCGGACGAGGAGGATCCAAGTGAATACTGCGAAGATTCGGACGGCAGCGAGACTTGGGAGTCCGAGAACAACAACACCACAACTCCGCCCGTGAAGGTGCGATGTCGACGTCTCAAGTCCAACAGCTCAGCCGACAGCAGCGCCGCTATGACTGCTGTCACCGCCGCCAGCTTGAGACTTTCCAGTAGCAGCAGCAGCAGTCAAAGTGGAGCCAACGAGGCGGCGGTGCAGCCACTAAATCCTAGTACTGCGATCTCTGCTGGCTGCAGAAAATCCATGGCGACGATCTCACTGGCCGAGATTTCGTGCAGAGGACTCACGCCCATCCGTAAGCGCAAGACTGTCAACCCGTTCGTGCTGCTACAGTGTCCACAGACAGGATCAGTATGGAAGAGTCCTGTCATGCGTCGAGACCCGAATCCCAAGTGGAATCATATTCCGATGAAGATTCCGGCTCACAACCCCACAGACGTGGTGGAGATCTCGCTCTGGGACCACACGTTCTTCCGGTCAGTCAAGGTGGCTGGAGCGGCGCTTGTCGTGTCCGATCTTCTCAAGGACAACGTCGACTTCAGTACTACCATTCAGTTGGAGAGATTCGAGTCCACACGCACCGCTGGTGAGCCTCAGTACGTGACATTGCAGCTACGATTCGTGCGACCGTGCGGAGACATGGCTGTCCGCTCCTCGGATGAAGTGGAGCAGAATCTCGCACAGATCGACGAGACCGAGCCAAGCAAGCAAGACACCACGGCCAGCTCGGCTCTAAGTACCGGTTTGAAGTGGCTGGTGGTGGATCCGTTCGTGGACGGCAACCACGCCAGCTTGCTGCTGATGCTCGTCCGTGCAGTCATCGTCGCGGCAATTGTGTGGATGTTGTTCCACGCCACACTCGTGTGGCCAATGCAAGCGTAAATAGGAGAGAAAATTCGTTAGAAAGCGGCATGCAACCAACAGAAAAAAAAGAGTATCATCAGTAAAACGCCATGTAAATTATAAACCATCGACAAACTACAAATTCTCCTGTTTCATGCTTACGCCTTCAAGTGCTGTGAATGTTAGGGCGTGATGAAGGTGGGTGTAAACTCGCTGTGGGTCACGTGGAACAGCGGCGTAAACATGTCGTCACGAGAGCGCAGATCCGCCCACGGCACCCAACTCCAGCCCTCGCATTTGTGCGGCTCCATGTTCCTGATGGTCTGCTCGTCGTCCACGACAGCCTGCATGAGGATCGTGATGTAGTGTTTGCCTTCGTCCTCCATCGGGTCGTTCGTCACTGTCGCGAATTTGGCCTCTTTCAGATCTAGATCTGTCCAAAAAAACGGTTAAAACGCTTCAAATGTTGCGCATCAAAGCACAGGGCAACGCACCTGTCTCCTCCTTGACCTCGCGGAGCGCACACTCTTCCCAGCTCTCGTACATTTCCAAATGCCCACCTGGAAGCGCGAATTTGCCTTCACCATGGGAGCCCTTGCGTTGGCCGATGAGCACGCAGTTTGGGTGCTTTTTCGACATGAGCAAGACGCCCACACCCACGCGAACGACGGTTTTCTGCTCCTTTAACTTGGCATATTCAGCTTGTAGCGCCCCCATACTGCAATACACACACAATAACCCACCATACAGATGAGACATAATTGCATTCTCTTCACTTCTAAGTGAAGATCCTACCGGTTTGTCTCTGACGTGTCCTGCGTCTCGAGGAAGTTGATGATCGCGTCCAGGTTGGAGGTGGAGCTGAGCTCGCTCCATTGGCTGAGCTGACTGATCTGACTCAGCTGACTAATTGGCTCGGTGAACCCGTCGCCACTTGGCTGGAAGTCGCCATTCCACAGACTTCCCTCACTTTCTTCCTCTGCTGTCGTGTATTCCCGTGGAGACTGTGACAGCACCGACGTATCCGTCTCAGCGGCCGGAGGAGAACTCGGCTTAGGTGACGAGGCTCGCACAACACTTGACGTAGGCTGGCTGCTCGACTGCGTTTTGCACGATCAAGGCAAAATTAATTTAACTATTATTTTCAGGAGTATCAGGGCGTGTGATCGACGCACCTCACCGACGCTGAGCTGGCTGGAGCACAGCAGTGAATCATCCTTCTCTATGTATTTCATTAGCAACACCTTCATCTTAGCGTTCTCTCGAGCCTGTTAACCCATTTTTTTTTTTTTTTTTGCCAATATTGATATTTCGTTAGTTAGTTCAGCACCAATGACTTTCTGGTGCGATGCTGCTACCGACCGTGAGCACGAGTTTGCGCTTGGCTTCCTGTAGTGCCGAGCGACAGGCCTCGAGATCTGCCTCAGCGTCGCGCAGCGTGCGGCGTTTCTTCCTGGGCGCTTCGTCAGTCGGCACGGGGGGAGGAAGTCGGCTCATGCTTCGCTGGTCGCTAGGATGTTCCCGCCAAGACAGAAAGTGAGCTGACGACCGCCGCGGATTTGAATCCATACAAAACCGGAGTGTTCTCTACAGTGACTAGCCACTAAAGTGAACTACGAAATTGAAGTTGAAGCTCCTGATCATCGCTAGTATTCCTCGTCAAAGTAGCTGTAATACGTGCTGACGTAGTTAGTGCTGCGCTATCACTGGACATACTTGTTGCCTGGGTGTCATCATTCCGAAGCGGATGGCTCACGGAGTAAAACATGTAAAAGATGACCGACGAAGTGTCCACGAATCAAGTTTCGGCCACCCAAGTCTTCAATCGAAGTCGCAGAATGCTTGACGCAATGATCGACTCGTGCCAAGTCCATGAAACGGTTCTATGGCCTTTCTGAGCGTCTCGAGTGACTCCGTAGACGGCGAAGTCCTCTGCAGGCGACAACACAGGAAAACAAGCTGCACCAGTGGTCAGGCTTGTCAGTGACCACGACGTCCGCAATAAATGAGCGGGGGATCCTGCCCACGCACTCTGATTGGCTCCGCGACACGTGGTTTCACCAAAATGACAAGAATGACGGTAACTTTTGGGCTGGTCGTCCGTTGCTGCACCACTCGCCAAGATGCCGCCTGCCCCGAACGAGAAGTCTCCGCTGCTGAAGCACCCCGACGTGGCCTCACTGGAGGACCCGCAGCCAGCGCAAGGCGCCACGATCTGGGAGCTGCGCGTACTGCTCATCCCATGTAGGTATTTGGTTAGGTCGATTGACCAAGTGCTCATTTTTGCTAACTGTATCGTCGATGTTTGCGCTGCCGCAGACTTCTGGCCTAAGACATGGGGATTGGTATGAAGGATGCAATGCTGTTTCTTCAGTGCCAATATCCGAATGGTGCTGACATTTTTCTTCGTATGTTGCGTTGCAGCGTCTTCGTGTGTTCGTCTCGTTCTCCTTCATGTTCCTGTCACGAGGGTCTCGCATCCTTGCGCCGTTGTTCCTGAAGGAGGCAACAAACACGATTTCGGAAAGCCAATTCACACAGATCCCGGTATTCGCGATCGCAATGTATTGCTGTACGTATAGAAGATCTGCTTGTGGTGTCTTTATCCAAAAACTTACTGCTGTTTGTGATGCTGTCCATTGGCATAGCCACACTATTCGGGTTTGCGGCGGCGAAGCAATTGCAGACTTATCTGTATATGGTAGTGAAGCAGCACGCATACCAAGATGTCGCCGCCAAGGTATCGATCCTCGCACACTATCCGTTTTATACAGGCAAGAACCGACTAACATTGTTATAATGACAGTTGTTTGGACACTTGCACAGTCTCTCGATGAACTACCATCTCACCAAGAAGACGGGCAAAGTATTGCGATGTCTGGATCGAGGCTCCACGAGCACGGACAATATCGTCAACGTCATTTTCTTCCGCCTGCTTCCCACTTTCGTCGAGCTCGTGGTCGTATCCATCGTGTTCATTTTCTCGTTTAAGGAGAAGATCTTGTCTGTCGTGACGATATTTGGAGTGGTGCTTTACGTTGTCATCACTGCCATGGGCACTCGAATCCGCCTGCGCTTTAAGAAACAAACCAACGAACACGACAACCAGGCCAGTGAGAAGGCTGTTGACTCGCTCGTCAACTTCGAAACGGTCAAGTACTTTTGCACCGAGGACTACGAGCTGGACAGATATATGTCGAGCATCTACCTCTACCAGAAGTCACAATTATCCACCAGAGGACTCATGAACGCTATCGTGGTGGCTCAGCAGCTCATTCAACAGACTTGTCTTGGCGTGTGTCTTCTGATCTCGGCCCGCAATATTTACTATGGAGTGATGACTGTCGGTGACTTTGTCGCTGTCACAGTGTACATCACGAACATCTTCAAACCGTTGGACTCGTTGGGCAACATCTACAACACCATCGTCCAGTCTTTCGTGGATATGGAAAACCTGGTTGAGCTGCTGCGTATCCAACCGGAAGTGCAGGATAAGCCCAACGCACCGCCACTGGAGGCTTCCCCCACCGCCAGCACCGTGTCATTCAATAATGTGTGCTTCAGATATCCGAGCCAACCAGTAGCCAACGGCCTCAAGGACGTGAGCTTCACGGTACCGACAGGTCATACTGTGGCTATCGTAGGGTCAACCGGCTCAGGCAAGACGACCATCAGTCGACTGCTCTTCCGCTTTTACGACGTATTGTCAGGTAGAATTTCCATCAACGGACAGAACATTGCGTCGGTGCGACAGAAATCCCTCCGTCGAAGCATTGGTATCGTGCCGCAAGACACAGTCATGTTCAACGACACTATCCGATACAATGTACGTTGCTGGTGGCTGCTCATGAAACAAAATGCCTTGTAACCTTTTATTGTTGTGTTCAGCTCACATACGGACATCGCCACTGCTCCGAGGAAGAGCTCATTGCGGCCGTGAAAGTTGCCAATATCTACGATTTCATCATGTCTTTGCCGAACAAGTTCGACTCGCAGATCGGCGAGCGTGGTCTGAAATTGAGTGGCGGCGAGAAGCAGCGTATCGCTATTGCACGCCTTGTATTGAAGAATCCGTCCGTCGTCGTGCTGGACGAGGCAACGTCATCGCTGGACACGGTGACCGAGAAGAGCATCCACCAGGCGCTGAATACAGCTTGCAAAGGACGCACTACCATCATCATCGCTCATCGTCTGTCAACTGTGCGCCACGCGGACAACATCGTCGTGCTCGAAAAGGGCCACATCGTGGAGACTGGAAGTCACGCTCAGTTGCTGGAGCAAGGAGGCCGTACGTCGCTTGCTTTGTGTGTCATTGAAGTGTAGTTTGATACTAACATATCGATGCTTTTGTCATTTGACAGGCTATCTACAATTGTGGACTCAGCAGTCTCGTGAGACGGAGGAACCTGTCGAGGAGTCTTAACTGTGTCCATGCTGAGCTGTGGTACTTGTAGACGAAAACATGGCTACATTCCACACAACAAAATTTACGGAAATAGCCATATCAAAAAATCGTACTTAATGTTTTGCCTGCTGTTCGATTGGAGCTCACTTCTGAAAACGCTCATTTGTCGTCATGGCTACCGCTGGAATGCGCTTTTGCCGCGAGTGGTAAGTCTCCCTGCGGCCTTCGCCCTAGCCTCTCGGTCTTGTAATGCGATGACAATCGTCACCTCGTCGGTCCACACTCGTACCAGCTCCCTGTATGGACTTGAGAGTCGGCTCGTCGAGTATTGCCTTGTTCCAATAATACTTTGCTGACTCTCGTGCTCGCTGTACCGTGTTACCCCACAGCAACAACATGTTGTACCCGAGTCAAGACCGTGAGATTCGCCGCCTGGTGTTCCGTTGCCGCAACTGCGGGCAGTCCGAGGATGTGGAGGAGAACTGTATTTATGTCAACGAGCTAGTCAAGGACACGCGGTGCGTCTCCCAACTCTAGTCCTTTCCCGTAGAGATTGTGTATTCTCAGTGTGCCACTGACTGATCCTCTTCGTCGTATATGTGCTTTTGTTGCTGTAGTGTGCAGCTGGACGTGCTGCCTGGAGACGTGATCGATGACCCGACCCTGCAACGCGACTACGATGTGGCATGCCCCAACTGTGGGCACAATGGTGCCGTATTCATTCGCTCGCAGGATGGCGTCAAGCAGTCGACGCTTGCTCTTATTTGGGTGTGTCTGAACCGCGATTGCCAAGTGGACGAGGAGGGGAACCGCTTGCCGTCGTATTGCTGGATGGGAAGCTGAGCGGTGACCTTACAAACTATACGTCACGTTTGTAGCAATTCCAGACGTTCAATTTCGACGCACTGAGCTGTTCGTCCACAGAGCCGAGCAGGATGTTACAATACAAGACGTGAATGACAAAAAAAATTGTTTGTGTTATTAGTGGCACGTGTAATTGGCAAGGTTGCTGCTTTTGAGATTTCCGCTGTTCAACAGCCAGCGTCAGTACTTGTTTATTGATGCTTGCATCTTATTGTGTGCTCCGCTTCGTTCTGGATGACGAAGTCAAAAACTTCATGGTCCTACTCCGAGCCGTGAGTTGTGTGCAACTACTTTAATGTGCGAGTACTCGATCCTAAATATCTAACAACTAGCCCAAGATGCCACCAGACAATGTTTCTATTAGGCATAGACTACATAGCATAGCCTACATAGCATAGGCAGGCACAGCCTACACAGCCTATTATTGATCGGCTATGCCTAATTGAAACATTGTCTGGTGGAGTCTTGGGCTAGTTGTTCTCAAGCAACTTTGTCTTACAGAATCTACAGGACTCTTTAGTTAATTCAACATAAATAGAGGATCTCGGAACAATCAGGAAACACAACAAGAGGCAGTTGATTACAGTACACGTACTGAAATTTGACAGAGCCGCACGTGTGCTGTAACCAACTGCCTCTTGTTGTGTCTTTTTAAGGACTAAAAAGGACATTAAAATGTTTTATATACTTTAAAGAGACACCAGGATCAAAACGCACTGCCTGTAATCGCCCGCTCTTTCTTGGTTTACGAAGTACTATTATACATGACTCGAAAGCTTAGCTAAACGAAACGGTAGTGTCCTCTATTTCATAGGCAGGTCTCTCTAATAGAGTGACATTGGCCAGATTTCTCACGTCGGCCCGTGGGGGGACACCTACAAATTTAGAAGTTCGGTCCTCGATCCTTACCCGTGCGTTGATATCTTTACTGTCTTTCTCATAAGAAACCATTCTGAGCTCTCACAAGAGACTTTGCACACTGCTTAAGAAGCCAAGAAACGTCAGGGCATCTTTTTAGCCAGGGCGTGACCTCATGCACGGTAAGTTATAGTTGCTGAACGGAATCCTGAGCAGTAAAGCCACTTCAGTGGCTTGCAAGTTTTGTATCAACCACGGAAGAGATCGACACGAAAAAGAACAACGCACATACACTATTTCAACCTTTTCGAACGGACAGCTAAACGAAGGCGACACGAATTCACATATTTGACGGTCTCAAGTAGGTACAAAGATCTGACTCAAAGCAGAAACGTCTATTCTTTGAGTTCACGAATCGTGACAACACACTGTTACATCTTGATAAATCGATCGAACTGGAGACTAAGAAAGCCATTATCGATGACTTCGGCGCCATGCTTTTCGAATCTGACGACTTCAACTGTCGACTTCAGCTTGGTGCGTTTTCAATCCCGGTAGTGAAATTACATACAAAATGGCATTAAATCCCCTCGTCGATTCAAGTTTCTAGTTGGCTTCGTTCGAATGGAGCATCCTTCCGTAATGTTTCAACGATTTGTGATGTTCTTACTATGGCGTTTCCAAACACAACAACAGTTGAACAGACTTTTATTTATTATTGGTTAAGAACGAAATGAACACCGGCAACCACCGATATATTTCCCCTTAGATGACATTCTACAAGTTAAACAGCTGGATACGGTCCCGCAGATTCCTACAGAGCATAATCTGTAGGCGAATGATTTATTTGAAATACACATTTCAATACATTTATACTACATTCACTGAACATCGTATATTCCCACACCATCCCACTTCTAACACCATTTTTCATACCACAACAAGCTTTATTGTGGGAAACTTATTACTTTAAGTATTTGTTTTTACGGCTGGGCTGTTATTCATTGACTTTTCTCTCTCTTATTTATGGCTATTATCCACAAAATCGAGCATCGTCCGAAGAAGCTCAGAAATTTAGCAAAAAACAAAACAAAATTATTATCTTTCGTTTCGAAGGCTTGGGGTTCCTTTACCATCGTATCTGCTGTGCCTGCTTCAAAACCGCAGCATCGACATTGACGAAGTTTGATGGCATTGATAGACAACTCGAAAAATTCGAAAATGGTGACTTACTGAGTTGGTAGAAGTGTAAGGGGGTATTTCGAGTGAGTATGAGTTCTTCTTTATGAATGCAGTAGATAATAATAAGAAGCCGCTTAAGAACCTACATTATCACCATTTAGCCCCATCATGGGAGAAAATTGCTAAATCCGTTGTCATTCCCCGTGCTGTTAGCGAAGTTGATGGTTCAGCCTGTTCATGATTCTAACAGGGTGCGTTGATTCGACCGATAGCTTCACGTCCACTTAAAAAACATCTTTGTGGGCCAGTCATGTGCTAACTACGCCAGAAAGAGCTCGGATTTTCTCTTCTTGAAGAGCCCATTTAGAAAATCGTCGAAATCGAAAGGATTAGCAGATCAAAGAAATTTGTTTAACTTTGTCGAAGACTTCTAAGCGAAATTACACTACACACTTGGTTAGGACAAAGACATCATTTCTAGCAGGTATAAATTCATCTGAACTTTTCGCGCAATACTCCATACAATAACAGACGGACTTAACCGAAAGGGCGACGACACAGGAACATTTGTATAGTTTATTATCCCGCCACAGGTATAATTTTCACTGCCACCACTCTACGGTATCACTGTAAATTCATAAAGACCCTTCATGAATTTGATGGTTATCACTGGATATAAATAGACGAGCTATTCTGTATCGGAAAATGAAAACCAATCGGATTCTTAACCCCTTGAAACCGGCAGCCTGTATAATACAGGTTCAAAAAAAAAGCTTTTTTGACTTGGAGTTTGTATGGACCATAACAAAAACAAGACAACTAGGGGTGGGTTTGTTCACCATCCTTTGGAAAAGTGGGACTCCCTCGTACAGGCGCGTGCAATCGGGACAAGCGCGTGCAGTACTAGATACCAGAGGTATGGTGCAGTGTTTGCACATCAGCATTCGTTTTGGACAGACAAACTGGCGCCAGCCACTCAATCCCCCCCATTTCGGAAAGCGCCGCCGTGGGGAGAGAATGTCGTTTACCGGCGTGTGGAGAACGCTGACAAAGCAAGGCTGGACGTCGAAGAAATCTGTGGGGCTCTCCGACTATGCATTCTACATCCGCCCAGGGAAGTCGGTGAAGGGCGTGCGGGGAGAGGACTACTTCGTTGGAACGCAGGAGCTCTTTGACTACTTGGACAAGCTCGCTGCTGGTGCGTCCCCCTGATTTGTTTGGAGTTTGGCAGCTGTCTAACTTGTGTCTTGGTGTAGGAGGTGCTGAGGACTCTGTTTATGAAGACGCTGGACCTGGGGACCCAGCGAGGACTACTGGTACGCCGAATTCCTGGTAAATCTGTATTATACGTGCCTTGCATGGATGCTAACCTGTATGATACTGGTGATTACACAGCCAATCCTCCGAGGACGCGCAGCAAACGCAAGAAAACAACAACTGCAACGGATGAGCCCAGAGCAGATGGCAAGGAGCGCCAACCTGTTGCCCCACCAGGTACATTATCTGGCAAACCTGTATTATACCTGGCGGTTTTGGGTGCTAGCCTGTACGATACTGGTGACTACGCAGAACATCACTCGAAGCAACCAGGCCATCCTCCGAGAACGCGTGGCAAACGCAAGGGGACAGCAACTGCTGTGGATGAGCCCCCTCCTGAGCACGAGGACCAGCAACCTGACACACCCGGCGGCCAGCCAGTTCAAGCTCTTGAGGCGATGTCGCCCCATGACATGAGCGGGCCCGTTGATTAAAATGCACAGAGCTCAAGCTCAGACGGTCTGTTCTCGAGTTCTAGTGAGATATTTCTGACGGTGGCTAACGTACTGTGTGATACCAATACTGTAGACGATGCGCCTAGTCGACGAAGTTTAGCCGCTGTATTTGAAAGTGTTGAAAGCACTGACCAAGCAAGCGCAGACCTCCATCAGAGCGATGAAGAAACCAAGGAAGACGAGGTTGTCGACGACATGCTTGGTGCATTATCCTGTCAATACAGGTTTGCATTCCATTGTATACAGGTTAGAGAACCTAACGTGTATCGCTAATATGTACTGTAGATGCAAACATATATCGCTCAGGTGAAAACCCATCCGAATACGTCGCATTGGAGTCCGATGTTGAGAATGATGATGGTGCTTCGCTAAATGGAGATGAAGGCGATGATGAATCACATATGTCTGACGATGATTTGCCGTTGTGGCCTGATATGCCGTCGTTCCGAATGCATCCCCATCTCATCGAGGCGTGTGGAGGCCAGGCACGTATCGAAGATGGACGTGTGCGTGAAGCGTTTCTGCGGGGTCTGGAGAGCATGGACAGTAACGGATGGAGTAAACCAGCAACCCATGAACCGTATGACTACATGATGCAGCCGTATGAGGAAAGACCCGCAGATGCAATGAAAGAAGACTACCCTTATCTCTACTCGGGAACGTCTGGACCTACTAGGCAAGCGCTGAAGGCGGCAGCAACTGCGTCCGGTGCCTTCTTCTTCTTTGCTGAACCTGAACTTTGGGAATCCATTGCTGATACGAGCAACGATTACTTTGCTGAGAAGATTGACGAACGTGTGAATGGGCTCCACTTGAAGCAGCTAGCGCGTGCTCAGAAGCATGCTGGTTTCAAGCCCAAGTCACTCGAAAAGTTGCGTCAAGATATGGAGGAAATGGAAGCAATAAGTGGTCGGGAACTGTGCATTTTTATTGGTTTGTTGGTTGCACGAACTGTCGTGCCAAATAAAGAGAAGCTGGCACACCACTGGAAAAAGGTTGATGAAGGTGCTATTCCACGCGGCTGTTTGGGAAACTTTATGGCACGTGACCGCTTCATGCACATTTCCAGAAATCTGCACTTTAGTTGCAACAGTGACCCTCGTGCGCGTGTTGACAGGGCCTGGAAGCTGCGGCCAGTAGTGGATGCACTGCAAAGGACATTTGCGGCTGGATATACCCCACCGGCTATCATGGCGTTTGATGAGGCCATGCTTCCATCCAGGTCTTCGTTCAACCGCATGCGAGTTTTCATGAAAGCCAAACCCCGCAAATGGGGCACGAAGCTGTTTATGTTGTGCTGTTCCCGCACCGCGTACTGCATTCGGTAAGTAGCGAGCGTGCCTTCGGGTGCGCTCGCTTTTTTTATCGCTAAGTTATCTAAACCTGTATGGTACCGCCTGAGCGCTAATCCACTCTGTCTTATACAGGTTTGAGGTCTACTGTGGCAAGACAAACCAAGAAAACGACAACAAAACTGGTCCCGCTGCTGTGGCACGCAACCTTCGCCATGTATTTGGTCGTTATGGCACTGAAGGAAACGACTTCAGGCTGGTTGTCACCGACCGGTATTACACGTCAATCCCTTTGGCACTGCAGCTACTAACGATGAACTTTTATCTCGTGGGGACAATCAATACAGCGAGGCTGGGCTTACCTGAGGAGATAGTGGGGTCTCGCAAGAAGAAGGGGGAGAAAAAGAAAGTTTCTATCCCGAAGAAGCGCCCGCAAAGTGTTGATCGGGGGCACTTTTGCTGTAAGCGAGTTCACTCAGCTTCCAATAATGAAGGCAATACGGTGGTGGGATTCCCAAGCTGTATATCTGTTGGCTACCGGTGGTAGTGATGCGATGGATCGTGTCGTGAGGCGAGAAGAGATTTCTGGAATGCAAAAGGAGTTCGCGTGCCCTCGGATCATGAAGGATTATCATACGTTCATGGGTGGAGTGGACGTGCACGACCAACTCCGTCTGCAAAGGTATGTCTTCCATCCTGGAGTATACAGGTTACGGATTGAGCTAAACCTGTATTATACTGTTCCTTAGGTACTCGCTTCAGCTTGCGATCAAGTACAAGAAATACTACAAGTCGCTGTTTCTTGGTCTGATTGATCTTGTCACTGTGAACGCGTACATCACGCACAACGCTGTACGGGCGGCTGCAGGGCTGCAGAAGCTTAGTCACGTCAAGTTTATGAAGCAGTTGCACCTGGAGCTCTGCCAACTCCGCGAGGAAGACTGGGATGCTCTCCTGCGTGACGACGGGCAAGCCACTCCGACCCAGTCTCCAGCAGCGGGATCCGGCCGACGAGCTGTACATTTTCCGCTGAAGAACGAGAAAATGCGTCCGGGCAACGACGGGAAGGGCCAGAAGCAATGTGTGCGAGCCTGCAAAGTGTGCTCTTGGATGAAGGGTATTTCTGGAACGATCGCAAACGACACGTCAACGTACTGCAGCTTCTGCAAGCTCAAGGTGAAGGGAAAGACGCTGCAGAACAACCCACAAGCGCAGCGAGTATTCCTGTGCGACAAGGTGCGTCATACGCACAATGGAGCCGCGATGTCCTGCTTCGAACTGTGGCACAAGGGGTGGCGGAACGGCACGCGGCGCCCAGCCAGCAAGAGCAAGCTTCGCGCGCGCACCCCGGTCGAGGTTTGCGAGGAAGAGGTCCAGTCGTCAAGTGATGAGTCGTCCGGCGAGCGCCAGGCGAAGAGAGCGCGCCAGAACAGCTGAATCCAGCTGGTGCGTTTATCTTAATTTCAATATACGCATTTTTGGTCATCAATGTGTTGTGTTGGTTGCTGATGGAGACGCTCCCAAAGTCGGGACACAACGCGACGCATCTCTGCGCAATGTTCAGTCTGTAACACAGCTCATACAGGTTATCATTCGTTAACCAGTATCTTTTGGCATCGAATCCTGTATATACCTGTTAGGCCAGCAAAGGTGTAGGGGAAAATGCGCTTATCCAATATACAGGATACGGAGTTATATAGGCATTTGTAGTGGGCCCTTTCTACGACATACAGGTTAATTCCTTTGCTCCCAGGGGGATCTGAAACCCCTCCGGGCTCAAGGGGTTAACTGAATGCCAGACAAGTATTAATTATAATAGGTTTTATTGTATTTACCATTAGACTGATGATATTGCATTTATTGCAAAAATTGTGTAAATGAACGAGTCACTTGGTCCCTAATTGGTATAATCCAAAGTGCTGACTACATCTAGCCTTATGTCGTCCAATTTATTATTTATTATTTACTACGGGATTGTTAAAGTACTGGCGAGATGAAATTATACACCACGTTTGCGCACCTACAATTTTTTTTTTTTTTACCTAATTACCCAATTGAAGTAAACTTTTGTTTGTTTGAAAGAACCGTGTTTCCTCTTTTAAGTAAGGGCTATTTCACTACTTAACTCTCAGTCATTTCAATACTATACTTAAAAGAAAAACAAGAGTCCGGCAACCCGCCAAAACTATCGGGGCTATGCGCATCACATATGGCAGATTGTGGGAAATCCATACAAACTTTAATATTAAGAGCCCTTTCTGCACATTTCACGCACATTTTATCGAGCTTAGCGACGCTCTCGCCCCGGGATCAACTTGCCTTGCAGCGCTTCTTACGCTGCCCGTACAGGCGGAACCACGCCTATCAGAAGCACTATAAGGCGAGCCCACGCACTCAGCTCGTTGTTGTTGGCTGTGCCGTTCACGAGTCACCGCTCAAAATGCGGTGTGCATGCGCGATGACCACAATTTTTTCGTTGTCGTATTTGCTTCATCTTGTCAATACGACTTTAACTAGGCATTCCAGAAGGCGTTTGTTTGCGATCTCCACGCTACGCTGCTTTCAATGAGAGTCTTCCGGCGCATATCTGGTAAGTACTGTTAACATTATGAGAACATATGTAACTTTGGTGTATCATTTCATCTTGCCAGTACAATACTGCTGCTCATGAGTTTGGGACAATGGTGTGTCCCATCTGGAAAGAGAAATTGATCGTACTTGCCGGAGGTTCTGCTTCCAAGGCTGTCATTCCATCCTGGTCGTGATCGTTGCATACAATCGCCCGGTATCATTTCCTCCACGAAAAATAGAGATTTTGGTTTTTTTTTCATCATATCCTGGCTGTGCGCATCTCACCGTCTGCCTCTGTAACTGTGTTTTCAATTAGCGCGCTCTAGTTGATAACACAGGCTGGCTTGCCGTCTATGCACTTCGCCAAACGTCAATAGAGTAGCGCGACATACAAATCCCGTCTCTTTGTAGGAAAATATCCTGTGATGTGAAGACATGCTAGAGCTGGAGCATCTGAAAATTGCTTGCAGTCACACTAGTACCTGTGTCGGGTCAAACCGATCTCTTTGAGAGATCGGACTGGGCGGCTTCAGTTGTGCTCATACGGAGCCCGATCCAATACCTTGCCCAAGTGAAGTGAGAGATAACAAAGCTGGACAAATGTTCTCAACAATATCACTCCCTTCAGAGCTCCACAAATTGCTTTTTTTTGTAGTATTTTGTATGACCACCAGTCGCTTTAAGACCATGTATGTTATCATCGCGAATTAGGTTATAGCTGTCGTTGAAAACGCAAGCCTGGATACTCCGAATTGCTCTGGGTAACTTACGCTTTGGGGTTATGTACCGACTGTCATCTCTGCACAACTATTTTGTGATTTGTAAGAGCTCGCCTTCAATAGGCCCCGTTGCAAATTGCTTAATCTGTCCACACCCAATATCCAACCAGAAGTTTGGAAGCGGCGATACTAGTACGTGGTCATTAAATGTTTGTAGCCGTCGCGTTGATTGAGTGGTGATGGGACTCTTTGATTCGGAGTAATCCTTGAACATAACTGGCGGTGCCAAACTACAAATCCCTAGATCCCGAGATATATTCAACATCAAACCACGCCGCGTATTCTCCTCTCTGAGATAACTCCAGTTCTGTGCAGTAATTCCACCAGCACCTCGAACTGCTCTTTTGAAAGGGAAATACTCAGATAGTCGAGCTGAGGTTTAATGATGTCGTTGTATCGACCACCTTCCGACAGAAGACTTGCATTGTGATCGATGTGGGTCATCAGTTCAGAGGCTTGATATCCGGCCAAATCTCGCCACTCATATGCAAAGCCACTAACTAAACTGTCTCTTGGCCCTTCCAGATGAGCACAACTCACCAGTAGGAACGCTCACCGACAGTCGTATCCAGTCTACTGGAACTAATACCGCTACTATCGCGTACTCATCGATAGTCGGACGTGCTCTCGTGTGGTTTAGAGTAAATGCTGTTCTGTTATTTGAGCCTGAGGGCTCTAAATGTAATTTCTAAAAATCCTACTATCTACCTTTACAAATATCAAATGTAAACATGTCCGTTATGGATCTTGTATAACCACTCTCACCCACTCGAAGGGTCCTCGAAGGTTGAGCTGTCGCTTCCCACTGGTCACTTGAAGGTCGTTGGATCTTGTTCCGACGTCGTAGCTCACTATCTTGGTATTGCACACTCTCGCAAGAGCACATCCAGACCGCTCGCTTGCGTCCTTTGGTATCCATATCTTCCCCAACGGTCGCCGCCGAAGACTCGACAACAACTTGATAGGCTGCGACTGCATGATTGTCTTGACCCCTGTCTTTGCACCCTTATCGCACGCTGCCACATCCCATACCCTTTCGTGTGATCGTAGACCGAAATGACACGTCGCCTCGTTACCAAGCCGGCTTTGATCCAATCACCGCGAGCCTTCGCCACCGTTATGTTTACGACCAATAGCACTTTGCCAACGTCGTGGCACTGATGGCAGTAAGGTTTGACGGATCTTGACGCGTACCGAGCCCCTAGCAAACGTGCGATTCACTAACAACATAAACCACAATTCTTCGCGCTTACGCAGACTCTCCGCGCGAGGGTAGGCAGGGTGTGCGTGCGTTTAATCGCGATGGTCATTTGCCAGGAAGACTTTAAATGTACCACCAGCAACCTATCACCATTTTTTTTGCTTTTACCAATACTAATCTTTTTGCCAACCTCTTCTATGAATCATCTCCAATTTTTTTTCGGCCCTGTTGCCGGTAAAATTATTGATGTATCAGCGCATTCAAGGCGCGTGCACGCGGATATAGTACTTGTTGGGTTGTGCCAGCAGCCCTAAGAGCTTACTATTCCAGTATGAAATATCATTTTTTGCCTCGTCTTATCAAGCCAATCCTGATAGGCGATATTGCGGAGCAGATGATGTCTCAGCGTCGAGACCACACGTTCTACGTCAATAGGTGCAAGGGACACATTCGCCGTACTTCAGCGTGCCAAACGTTTCGGGCTACGCATTTTAAGAGACAGATATCTTCACGCACTCTAGGTACTTACTTTGAGTTAGAGTCGGGAGTTGTGGTTACCAACTGTATGTGATGATTAAATATTTGTGTAGCGATAAAGCCAGAATAATTATTGCAAAATAATATCTCAGAAAGGAGGGAATCCACCGCGTGCCTCCTACTCCACCCTTGGGGGACGGATTTTGTCCCCTCTTTTTTCAAGCATCCGTGATGTCATTGCAAACTGCAAACACATCTTTAAGGAGGGTACCCAAAGCTGCGCTGGTTGGTTACAGAAATCAACCTTGGGTCAGCCAATACTACCTTTATACAAGTGGCCTACTCGTGATCCCATACGAGTTACATGATTGTGACAGAAACGTGCACATTCCAAAACCATTTACAAAGAACAAGCATTCCGTTTCCCTGACATGGCAAATTCGTCGAGATATTGCCACCTATGTAGATTCTTGTAAACATACTGCGTATTTCCAGAATTATCGTGTTGGATGCAGCAGTATCGAGTTAAAAAATAAAATTCCACACTGGTCTGCGTCTAGTGTGAGCGGCATGAGGTCAAAATCAGGTGGCTACATGGTAGTTTCGTCCACGACTTATGTTGCGTAAAGGTATTGCTTCACCACAGGTAACACGTTAAGAAAAATGTTTTGCTGTTAGATAACTTTCAGTTTGCTCCGACCTAACTTGAGTTTTCGCTGAGTTAATACCCAAATAGTAACCGCAGTTTACATTGTCGTGAAGTTTGTACGGAAATACCCCTAACCGTGTAAATTATTTTCGCCCGCCTGCAGGCGTTGATTCCATACGGGGAAATCAAATCTGTATATCTGGATTATTATATGAGTTGTTGTTAGAAGCAGCTCTTTGTCGTGAAACAACGTTTGGCCGTTAGTTGATATTATTTGATCAATCAGGATGCAATAAAGAGCAAAACCAAACCGGTCAGGAAATTTTTCGACCAATACTTTTTCTTCACAAAAAAGCGCCATGTGGCAAGTTTTAAGGTGAATCATCTAAAAAAAGAAAGCTTTCATACCTAAAAAACACGAGTCAGGTATCAGGGTACGA
Organism: Phytophthora nicotianae INRA-310; assembly: GCF_000247585.1. Lineage (NCBI taxonomy): Eukaryota > Oomycota > Peronosporomycetes > Peronosporales > Peronosporaceae > Phytophthora > Phytophthora nicotianae. Next base: position 475,880 of record NW_008649012.1, on the reverse strand, counting down.
ATTCAATCAATTTCGATGAGTACGAGTACATACAGAAAATACGAGTTCATACGAAAAAGTACGTAGTCCAACCAAAAGGAACGCCGACCTTTGGTAAATGTGAGCCACGTGTCCAGTTTGCAATCTGATTCCACGGTGAAAGATGGATGCCAAGAGCTGGCGAAAGAGGGCCATCAAGCGGCTAACGAGGTGATCAAGAAAAATACGAAAGAGGGCCATCAAGCGGCTAACGAGGTGATCAAGAAAACTACACAGACTTTCTACGAAACCAGTTTCAAGATGCTTTCGTATTCCTGCGTCGCTAAAAATTACACAGATCCTCGCAACATGCGCCACCACGAGCTCCCAGCCGTATTGGTTGCATACTTGCAGAGCATCTCGGCATGCAGTTCCATTTCGCTCGAGGTCAGCTGTCGCTAATTACTTTTCCTCTCACAAAAACAGCAATGGCACCGATGTGAACACTTGGTGCGTGCAAGAAGACGAGTCTGAAGAAAAACACGGATATGGAAATCCAGCTAGAGACTGTTTCGTACGCCAAGTCATGCGTGGACTCAAGAAGAAGGAAACGTCAGAGTATGCATCAGCCAAAGCGGTCCCGATATCGTTAGGCGTGCTTACGGTTCTCCACGCTTTCCTCGATTCTCCCACCGGACTTAAAGGATCTAGCGAAGAAAGTCGTGTGTGGTTTAGGGCTGTTTCGCCTTTACCTTTTACGGCATTTGCCGTATTAACGAGGTTTTGACTCTCAAATGAAAGGACGTGTCGCTGAGCCGATTTCGCCCAAGCATCGTTGTTCCGGATGAATTCATCGATTATGGAACGTACGCTCTTTTCAATCACAAAACTACTGTGACAGAAGGGCCCACGTATAACTTGCGTCACGTATCCAAGGACGAAGACGCTATCAACGCATACTTGTGCTTGTGCAACTGGGTGGACTACACTTTGGAGCCGAAAGGGCATCAGTGGCGTGACGGAGATTTCGTTTTCCAACACTGAACGCCATCAGCAAGAAGGTACTCAATGCCCAAGAGCCGTATATCTCAGTCGAGGAGCCTCCAAACTTGAACGCAGTCGATGGCATCTTTTCGGAGTAAAGCGCAAACATGACGGCATTGTAGAACTGGGGCCATTGAACCATTGTAGGACCAGCAGAGAAGGGTTTGTTGCACCGCTCGCGCAACGTTGAGACTGAATGCAAATAGGTTCGAGTTCTTGCTAATGAACATGAAGTAGGCTCGAACTTGGCTCCGGCACCCACATTTTCATTGAGAGGCATGTCAATTAGGTTGACAAGCTTCTCTCTGTCAACTACATACATCAAATTTAATTACATATACATAGAATAATAACCCTTTCGTGAACAGGTACTTTTGACCTGGCTATAGTATACTATAGAAGGTCAAGTTATTAGGCCATCAAAGGGGGCATTTGGTCCCCTTTCATAAACTGCGTACTACAGCAAATCTTCTTCAAATTCCTGTAGTTCAAGTAGAAAGGGCGAATCCGCCTCGTCCAACACAAAAAATAATGAAAGGGGGCATTTTGCTTCCA
>NW_008649012.1:445075-474223 GCF_000247585.1 Phytophthora nicotianae INRA-310 | reverse complement strand
CCCCCAAAGGGGGCAAAATGCCCCCATTGGCCAAGAAAGAGATAATACATCAATTATTTAAAATTGAGAACGTACCATCGAGACGGCGGAAACGGCCATACAACCGATGTTCGAAACTCTTGTTAAGAATGCTATCCTTGTTGTGGAGGTATGACTCTCGGTTGGTTATCTTGCGCGTCTTGGGTGCCTTCTTCGTCCAGCAAACCTTGCGGTGCTTAGCCACGTTCGACTTGGACACCAACTTCTTGCAGGAAGCGCATTCACCCGAGTATCCGTGCCTGCTTCGTCCATTCACATGTTTTCCTACAAATGCATACTGATTGGTTAATATTTTGGATGGATGGTTTTGATTTGCAAATAAAAATGTTTTTTCGACTTTGTTTCAGGGGAAAAAAGTTTACTTATATAAACATCCTGCGAAAAACTTCGAGAATAATGCTGTTGTCGTTAAACGCTCGAAAAGCTTAGGCAAAATCCCACCTCTCAGTAGTCGTGCCGCTGCAACATGAAATACCGTGGTTTTTCGAATAATTTCAGTATTTGAATGCTCTTATTTTCTTTAAGAAAGGTACCCGTCTTACTAAATTTACCGGTCCATATTACAAGATACAATAATATAAAGAACGATGATACTACCCAGGTTGTTTTTGCATAAACACCGCGAAATTAGTGTTCAGGATAAAACCCTGGGTGTATTTTTCAAAATATATTACTGAAAAATATTATCGCGGTGTTTTTGTTTGTAAATCATATGAACTTTCGACTGTTTGTGATACCAGCTGTGCTTGCTAGTTGTGGAGACGAGGAATTAACCCAATGAACGCCGTAATCTGTATAATACGTAATATGACATGATACAGGTTTAAATGAATCAACAGCTTGGACGCGGCGTCGTTCAGGCTACTACACCGCATATATAAGTTTGTATAGACCACCATGGGAGCTTTTATCATTACCGATCGGTGAGGGGGAGATAGAAAGGTATTATTTGAAACGCATAGAAAATCCGATATAAACGGCCTAGAGGTCTGAAAATTCTAATGCAAGACCTTTAGCTCCTCTCCGCCCAAACTCTCCACCACTCAACCAGAAATGCCGGACACGATCGACAGAAAGGAGTTCAAGCGTCTGTGGGGGTCGCTAAAAAGGCTGGTTGGCGGGCAAGGCCCCCTTCAGGCCTCCTCTCCAATCATGCGTATCTCAAGCCTGGCGTGAAAGGAAAGCTAGACAAGTACAAGACTGACACTGATTACTTTATCGGTACGTTGTGTTTAGCAGTACTAACTACTCCCTCTAACCCTGTGTGGTGTAGACCCCATGCCTTTGTGAAAGTATGCTCTGCGTGAGGGTCTAGTACCTTGCCCCCCTCAACAATGTATGATACGTCCGATGAGGCCTCCAATGGGGAAGCTTGCAGCGTACACAGCAGCCAAACGACAAGAACCAATCCCCCCCCCCCCCCCACCACCACAAGTGACGGCAACTTGGACCGTCAGTATTCTCCATCCCGCTCAGAGCATCAACATACTGTCGACGTTACTACGGAGGATACAGAACAAGTCCGACTGATTGGTGATGATATTGCAGAGGATACGGAACAAGATCGGTCGCTCGATGGTGTTATTACGGGGGATACAGAACAAGTTCAGCCGGCTCGTGTGGCTATTGCCGAGGATACAGAACAAGCGAGGTCGATCGTCGATGATACAGAAGAAGGCCGCTTTGTCGAAAATACTGGTACCACTGGTACAGATCAAGAGCAATCAGTTGTTGAATGTATTCCGGAGGATACAGAACAAGCTGACTAGCGGGTGTTCATATTCTGTCGGATACCGAATTTGACGACACGGCAAACGTGGGTCACGCCAAAGAAGAATCGAAACGTGACAGTGGTGTTGCGAATGGCTTGGATGAATTTGATTGTGATAGCTATATGGATGCGTTACGTGGAGAGCTGCTCTTTGATAAGATTTGATCCTGAAGATATCAACGTTGGATATGGATCCGCAAGAGATGTTAGAAGCGAGTTGGGTACTGAAGACGAATTGGACGTTCCTGCGGAGCCTGGATCAGTGTATGAAAGCGAGGTAGATTCTGACAGCGACTTTGATGACGACACCAGCGCGTTCCTACAAGACGACACCGATATGCGTCAACTCACAGCCACGGGTTGGGATATCTACGATGAGCATCATTCCGGTAAGTGCAGCACATAGAGAATTGCGGATCATATCAAAATCTAATTCTGTATTTTACGGAATACAGGTGATGTGGTGTTAGATGCAGCGGAGTTGTACGACGGAAGTTTTGGTCCCACCAGACCTGCCGCTGCGTTCGCCGAGTCTCCTTTGGGAATTTTCTTCTATTTTCTTCCCAAGAAGATGAGGTTTGCGATTGCAAAGGAGTCTAACGCGTATCGAGAGGAGTGTATTCCTGCTGTGGCGAAGGCGCAACGAGGCAAGCAGCTACAGGCTCAGCGCAGGGATCCTCTGAAGTCGGTTCAACCTCTTGAAGTCTTAGAAGAGAAGATGCGCAAGGTGAAGCCAATTCAAGCACATTAAATTCTCCACGTGATTGGCCTTCTCATTGCTCGAACACTCTGTGGTCATACGGATGGCTTGGAAAAGCACTGATCGACGCGGTAGGACGGTGCAGTGCCACGCGGTACCTTCTCCAGATACATGAAACGTGAACGATTTCGGTTAGTTACCCGGTACTTGCACTTCACCAAAACCGACCCTGCTGCCGCAGCCACAGACAAGGCTTGGAAAGTTCGGCCCATTCTTCAGGTTCTTGAAAAAACGTTTCGTCGTGGCTATCGGCTGGGGCCTCGCATCAGTTTTGATGAAGGAACCATATCTAACAGAAGTAAGTTCAACCCTGTGTGCGTCTATAATGAGAAGCCTCACAAGTGCGGGACTAAAGTGTACATGACGTGCTGCGCGGAGACCGGATACTGTACTCGGTAGGTGGTTTACTCTATTCTGTATTTGGTTACTCTGAATAGTACAGAATAAGAAACTGAGCGCTAACCGTATGCTGTATTGTGTAACATTGAGGATGGCAGTGTATCACGGCGCTGTAGAGAACTCGAAAGGTGTGACACAGAAGGCAGTTATCAGGAACGTGACTAAGGCGCTTGATGGCCAGGCCCATAAAAGGCTTATCATCGTCGACAATTTCTACACGTCGTGTGCTCTATTGCTGGAGTTATTGGACAAGGATCTCTACTACGTCGGAACCCACCGCAACGAGCGGCTTGGGCCACCCAAGCCGTTTGCTTTTACACAAAAGAAAAGACCGAAGACTATGCCCCGAGGCTTGTATCGAATTGCACACGCGCGTGATTACCCTGGCCTCGTTACACTGAGCTGGATGGACAGCAAGCCTGTCGCGCTACTCGCGACGGGATGCTCTACAGTTCCAACGACTGTAATGCGTAGAGCGAAGGGGGAGACAGAGCGTGTTGCGGTACCGTGCCCGCAGCTTGTGGTTGATTACCACCAAGGTATGAGCGGAGTAGATCGCCACGACCAACTCCGCCTACAGCGCTATTCAATCCAGCTTACGGTGGCCTTCAAAAAGTACTATCGGCAGCTCTTCATGGGTTTTGTGGACATGGCGATAGTCAACGGTTTTATTTTACTTAAAATTATTCTCAAGCAAAAAGGGCAGCCAGTGCCAACACACGCGCAGTATATGCGCCGACTTCATACCGAGCTTTTGGCCACGAACGAAGCCACACTGCGCGCAAACACCAACGCCGAGGACCTCGTTTCTGAGCCTATTCACACGCAACCGCACAGACTGCGAAACAATGAGGAAAAATACAAAGGCAAGAAGCGAAGGAAAACCAGAGATGGATCAACCGCCAGTAACCTCCAGCGTAAAGGGAAGAAGCGTAAGGGCAAGCGCCGCCAGCACTTGTGCAAAGTTTGCTCAGCCTTGGCAACTCCCCAGACAAAGAGCTTCGAAACCAGTTACTACTGCGAGCAGTGCACATCAAACTTCGGAGGCTACGTGCCTCTATGTAACAAGGTTCGCCACGAGGAAACCGGCAACACGCTCACATTCGGCCAAATATGGCACGAATTGTGGCGCAACGGCACTGCCATCCCTGCTCACCTCAAGAAGCGTATTCGCATCCGCAAGCGAAAGCACTTCGAGGTTTCGAGCGACAGCGACGACGGCGGCAGCGACGCGAATGAGGATTGCGTGGATAGCCAGGATAGCGAGTAACTAGGCGTAGATAATGCAGCCCGTACACTCATCAAATTTTCGGCCAGTTCTTGCCAAGTTCTTCTTCTACTCTTGCTAGTCTACAACTAGCCGAAATTTGGTGAGCGTACGAGCGACGTAGTGGCGCGCTTCACCAGTCATTTAGGCGCGAACGCAAATTGCCCAGACCCATCAGATTCAACGGGATACTCGAAGTATAAGGATATGCGACGAAAGTCACGTCAAATTTGCCCAATGAAATCATGACATTTTACCAGCCGGTGGGCACATTGTTGTTTTTCTACGACAAATTGCAGTCTATATGTACTTGGTCGCAGCGTTTTCGCTACATCCCATTGCGGACGGCTTGCAATGCACTAAGTTTGCAAAGGTGGCAGCTATAGTTTAATAAAGATAACCATTTACTTTGTATTAAACAGAATATCGTGAAGCGGGCATTGGGTTAAGCAAAACCAGTGAAAATTCACGCTTTCAACGTTTCCGGGCCCACAAGCAGTGAAAATCAGCTAAGTTCGATTTGCGCTAGACGAACTTATCGAAGGCGGCATTGTTATAATTAGATAATTTTCCTCGCATTCGCTAACTTGCTCACCGGTTGCAAATGGGTGACACGATTACACCCGGTTGCCTAAAGTTTGGGAAAGCTCGGTTCGTGTTGGAGGCTTCTGAATTTGACTTCGCTCAAAAACGTGGTCTTTTGAAGAAAGATGTCCCCGTTGATATGGCGGATTCTAGTTCTCTGAATTATGACCGAGTGTATAACAAACGCAAGAATATCGCCGACACGAAGTTTCCCTCTCAGCAAGCAGCTCAAGCAGCGTGGAAGACTTCTGCGAAGAAGCGGGGGTTTCAACTGTACGTCAAGACACAAAGCGTGCAGGCAAACAACAGTGGAAATGCAAAATACATCTGCAAAAAATTCAATGGAATGCAGTTTTTCGACAGTGAAACCAGCGTTGAGGAGTTGTGGTGTCCATTTTTCGTTAATGTGTCCGGGAAGAATGGAAAGTGGAAGGTTACGCAAGCTAACTTTTCCCACAATCATTTCAAACACGTCGGAACAACGAAGACCCCTCCCTGCGAAGGATCGCTACCAGCTCCTCCAAGGCCTTGCGTAATACAACCCAGAGAGTCTCAGATATGATTGCTCTAGTTGAGACAGATATGCTGTCTTCGCATAATTATTCAGTTTCGACAATGTCAGGAACTGCTGTCAAGAATTTCCTGACCGGCAAGGGATATGATACAAGTCTCACAACCGTATCTGGCATAAGCGTAAAATTGACGACAAATTCCACGGCAATCTACTGGAAAGCTACCAAAAGCTGCGTGCTTATTTGGCGGTCATGGCAGACAAAAACCCAAGTTCAAATTGGAAATTTGAACAAACAGATGACGAAACTTTTCTCCGAGCTTGTTTTGTGCCCAATGTCGGGGTTCACATTGCAAAAATGGCGAAACCAGTTGTCGGCTTTGATGGAGCACATCTAAAAGCTGAGATGAATCAGCGAGGAGTTGTCCTAGTCGCTACCACAAAAGACTACAACAACCACATAATTCCGTTTGCATTTGCTCTAGTACCAAAGAAAAACTACGACCATTGGCAATGGTTTTTGACGGTGGTGAAGGAATCTCTCGCTGTCGACAGAATTAGTATTTTGTCCAATCGTCCGAAAGGATTACTGGAAGCTGTTGGGAATGTGTTCCCACTATCTGGTCATCGGTTCTGTCTCCGGCACATTATGGACAACATCAGCCGAGCCAAGAACAAATTATCAATTGACGATAGAGCTACTATCTGCAAGCTCGCTCGCAGTGACTGCGACAGTGACTACAAATTGTTTCTCAGCGAGCTTAAACTTAGTAACCCAGGCGCGGCTAAATATTTGCAGAAGAAAGACCGTAACGAGAACCTCATTCTTAACCCGGATAACTGAGTTAAGTACAGGTTTTTGGAGAAGTATAATCTCCCGACATTTAACGAGATTACATCCAACCTTTCGGAGCAAGCTAATTCGTGGATGGGAAAGGAACTTCGCAGTGCTAAGCCTTTGGACGCATTTCACATGTATTTCCTCAAACTAAGTGAGCTGTTATCAACGAGACGACAAGAGGGCAATGAATACAAGAAGACATCTGGAAAGGCTGCCCTCGTTCCAATTTTACAGAAACAGCAGACAGATCGCAGCGAAGTTGCTAAGATGTCCCAGTCGACTCCGTGCATGCTAGAGGTTTACTCGGTTCAGAATCTTGGCCCTGTGAAAACACCAGGATATATCCACCCATGGAGATCTGTGAATCTTGTTGAAATGACCTGTACGTGCGGCAACTGGCGGGACGAGGAGTTTACGTGCGTACACGCAATTCACGCAGCTACTAGAGAGGGCACACAAATTGAGGGTCTTTACAATGCTGCAAGGGCGTCGATTAAACATTTTCAAGACACCTACAGCTTTCAATTTGTGCCCTGGCCATCTACCGGAAATCTGACTGTCGATACCTCGGTTGGAGTACCGCCACTACCGATTGCACCTGAACGAGTTGGGAAAAGGGGAAAGAAACCAGGGCCCTTACCATAGCGACGCAAAGAGGCCAAAAATGCGTTGTGATTCATTCCATGCATGATCGAGAAAGTATAGGAGTTTCCTTGAAATTTACGAAAAACTCACGACTTTTACTTTAATTTGCTGAATTTGATAGTATACCAAACTCATCTTGAAACAACAAACTGCAAATTCCAAACCGAAACACTTGAATGCATCACAATGAAAACGGCTCATCGTATCTCAACTTACTGCATGGGCCTAAAGCAACGGCGCAGATACAATTCATCATCTGTACCCGTGTGTGGTACACGCGTAAATAAGAAATTTGCAATAGCAAATTGTGCAAGAAGATACAATCCATTTATAGCATTATAAGACGTTGACGACGTGTTGCAAGTATGCATTGGGTAGCTCGGCGTAAGTAGTAGCACTGCACAACTAGTCTTGCACCGTCGCCAAGATCCCCCCTCCCCCTGAACCCCCGTCAGCGCCATGCAAGAAACTTTAATCAACGGCTAGATGGCTCGTTTTTGCAGTTTCGACTTAACCACGAGTTGTCTGTGAGAGCTAACGAGAACGAAGCGAGGGCCATGAAGGGGAGGTCTACGTGAAGAGCGAGCACAAGGAGGATTGTTTGGGGCGAACCAAGCACGCAGAAGCCGAGGTGGCGAGCTGTATGAGGTCGAGCGTCTGTATGCAAAGCGGTGGGTAAATATGAGAACATACTACTTGGTGCAGTGGGTCGGGTACAGAGAGCTCACATGGGAGCCCTGACGAAACATCCCGTGGCGCATACGCCTTCCGTTCGAGCGAGAATCGGTCGACTTCGTGTGGGTGTATCAATCGACAAGAGGTCGACGATCGCGCCGCCGGAGCGAAAACCCCACCAGACGCAGTCAGCGGCTCCAGAACTTAACAATGAGTGCCCACCGAACTTAATCTTGCGCCAAAGCAGTAGAAATAAATAAAAGTCGAAAGCAGTGAACTTTCACTGGTTTAGCTTAATTCCTCTGTGGAGACTTTATCCATCGCGTGTTCGCATGTTGATGTTTGAAAAGGTAATGGACATCACGCTATATGAGGCGGACGTCGGACAATCGCATACTCCACGGTATTATCCAGGCCAGTATCCAGGTTGAACATCAGGATGTTGTCCAGGTTATGATCCAGGTTGGCAACCAAAATATTATCCAGGTTAGCAACCAGGATATTATCCAGGTTGAAAAATATGATGTTGAGTGTCGTATTTCTTCGCATGAAGAGACGCCTTAGAGTAGTGCAAACCATCCACATTGGGGAGACCCATAGAACCAGCCGGTGTTCTGACGCGCCATCTAGCATCGATACTTGATACGGGAATAACAGGGTGGATCGAGGACTTTGACCGGAAAAAAACATAACATGTCGACACGGGGGCTTTAGCGTAGATGCAAAATCACAGTCGCACACCCATTCAACCTTGTTGAACATGTAAGTTCCACGGTCACTCCGAACTTTCGCAGCTGCGTTAGCATCCACCTCAATTTGATACACCGTGTCTGCTTGACTCGACATAGCAAACTCATATTCAGGCTTCATGGTTGCCGCGACCCACGGTGTACAAACTTGAAGTACTAAGCTAAGCTCTTCACCATACAATTTGTTCACACACTGGCCTTCAAACGCCAATCGCGCATGAAACTCGTTTTCACTTCGACGCTGATGTCGCATCAATAACTCTAGACACTCCTTCATGGTGGACGAAGCTTCTAAGCGTAACTTCAACTTGCCGAGGTTAGACTTAAAACGATTGTTGGTATTGTTGCGGAAGTGTGGTAATGGTTGCCGGCAGTATGTTGTCCACATGTCTTTTGTCGAATCCCAGTTCTCGCAGAAGTATTCCCAAAAAGAAACGTTTCCCCGCGCACACGCAAACTTATTCAAAACAGCCAAATTGCGGTCGTATTCATCAAGAGTAGAAGCATCGGCAAGATTTACAAAGAGATGCCGCATCGACTCGTATTCATTTGCTGCATAGCGACCAAATTTCGCCTCCCGCCCCACCGTTCGAAGATATTTCAGCACGTGGAAGTGACACAACAGCACGGTTGCCTGGCCTCCCGGATCACCGATACTTCATTCATGTCCTTGGGGTGCGTATTTGAACTAGTTACTTTTCAATTTTGCACTATCACTTCGCGGCTTACTGTCTGATTTAGTCACTTTTTGCGTCTCTAGCTAGACATTTATGACTATCTCGCACAGATAAAGTAACGTTTTGGACAGCCAAATCATTGCTACGTTTGACAATCGTTTACAAGTGACTAGCTCGCACTCGAAAAGTGACTAGCTTGAAATTCAAACGGAGCGTTCCAGTGCATTGCGGCACCGGTCACTTTTGAATCGTAAACCACAGAAAGTGTTCTACCTACGCATTCGCTTCTCGTTGACAGAAGACTACACCCTAGTCCCCTACACCCTTTACCCTTCAGCGCCAAACCTTAAAACCCCCTCTACCTCCCCCAAGGGGGAGCACCTCGCTTCGCTCGGTTGTCCCCATCGGCCGGCGGGCGTATGGAGTCGCAGTTTTGTGTGAAGTTGATTTTTTTGTTTTTGGTATTCACTTAGGTTCGATTGTGCATCCTTAAAATCGTACCTAAGTGAAGTGACGAGTCGACAATTAAAAAGGAACAAGCCGACACACATTGTCGAAGAGTGACTAGCTGAAAATTATAAAGTACCTACTCCAAAATGTATTTCCATGTCCTTGTCCACCATCACTACTTGCAAAGCACCCCCATTGATGTTGGCGGTCTTGATGTGATCCAATGCTTTCTTCATGTGCCAGTCCACATTGCTTTCAATATTAGAATGCTGAACAAACTGGCCATACCCAAACCCATCCATTACCATGAGACGCAGAGCTGGTAGTTGTAACTAAGTACATACAAGACACAGTAATAGTTAGAGCCAAAACAAAGTACTCGACGAGACTCAGACAACATCATGGACACCACCCTGGTCACCCCGGAGAACGACCTGGCCTTTAACCTGACCATCAACCTGGTCAATAACCTGGAATCTATCCTGGATATCATCCTGGGCAGTAACCTGGTTATTGACCTGGTTGGTGTCCTAAATTTCTGTCTCGAGAGCTTGGCGGAGAGCGTACCGATTGGTCCTGTGCGTACAATCCACCAGCACAATTTCAGGGAAGCGAAGGAACAGTCGACGCATGTGGCTTGTTGTCAATGATATCGCCCCCGTTTCTCCAGCCAAAGTTTCATCAACACTGACCACATTATCCGGATCTTTCGCCCCAAAATCGACAAGAAATTCTGCGACAGCAAGGTCGTCGCCAGCTTCTTCCCGTAGCTCCGTTCGAATCCGGGATATCAAGTTGGATACGTCGCGCCTGCTGATCTTATAAGCCGAATGGTCACGAATATACTCGTAAATTACGAAGACTCTTCCCTCCAGATCGTACTATCAGCCGAAGATCTCCCACTAGTGGTTCACACATAGGTACTTGGCGGATGTGTGAATAGTTGTCGTACACAGACTCCAGCAGCGCGTGGTTGTGTGTGTATACCGGGAAGCGAATCTCAACTCGCCATGAGCCTTGGATATACACACTCTCGGCCGTTAATCGAAACGGACAAGCAGTTGATCGGATCTGGCGCTGAGGTCGGACACCTTGCCCACGGGAACGGTCCGTCCACCCATGCGTGCAGATATACCGCCGTCGCCACCTTGGCAATTCCTCGGGTAAACAGCGAACTGGTTGGCCATCCTTGGCGCGCTTCGATTCGCGCAGCTGCTTATTTCGCTTGTGACACCTTCTGTCTCCTTTACGACGATATGAGAGTTGGTAAATTCGCAATATTAGAGGTTTTTAGCACAACAGTGTCAGTTTGAAATGGACTGTCATATGTGAGCTCCATCGTCAAATTGTCGGATCTAGCTTTAGCACAACCGTCCTTGTTCTTCGTGACATTATGGCAGTGCTACTTTAATTTAGCTGCTCATGAGGTAAATTTTATATGTTTGCCCACTTCTAAATTTGCTACGACGGCAAGATGGTGTTTCGCTTTACGGATGATTACGACAAAGAACTCATGAAAGAGGCGATCGCCCAAAAGCCATTTGCAGCCAAGTACGGGGAGGCCGCTCGAGTATGGGCTAGCGTTGCGGAGCATGTTTCATCCACCATCAAGGAACGGGTCTTAGAGAAGCAAGTTCGGGATCGTGTGGGCTTGCTTAAAAAGAATTGGCATGCCGGTGAACTACGGTCTTCGTTAGGAAGCGGAATCGAGGAAACACTTGAAGCCGTCAACAAGCAGAGCCACTACGAAACATTGGCTGGGTTGGTGGGGCAGTATGTACAGCTCGAGAACGCTGGCAAAGATGATAAAATGGATCGCATCAACAAGAAGAAGGCTGACGAGGCTAGCGCGACGCGCTGTGCGTCTGAAATTGTAAATGAGGCGCTGGTGCGTCGTGCTCTTCGTCAAGATGACATCGATTCTGACGGCGATTCCTCCGCGAGCGACGACACTAACTACGCTTCTTCTTCCAAGTCAACTCCGTCGAAAGCCCACGGTAAGCGCAAGAGTGCATTTCAACTGGAAGCTGAGCGTCAAGATAAGCGGATATGCGATGATATGGAGCTTCGCCGTCGTCAAGTTGATCGGCAGATGCAGGCACAGCTCCAACAACACCAGGATAGCATCAATTTAGAGCGTGAGATGCATGGGCACTCAGTGCAAATGGAACGTACAAGAGCCCTGGTGCAATCTCAAGCAGAAAAAACGGATGCAAAGGGCTCAACATGAGTCTGAGGAGCGCAACCGACAACTCATATTGGAATGTGTAAAATTACTGAGCGTTTTGTACCGCAAGGACTAGCTCCGTATCAATGAGAGGAGGCAAGTAGACTAGATTCGCTTTGTATTCACGAATTCTAATGAATGAACGTGTTGCTTACAGCTATCTAGTGTTCAAATAGACGCTTAGGCTTGGAGGAGCTAGCCCGAAGTAGTCGCTGATAGTGTTGCCACCCTGTGTACAAGTAATAGAGTTTGTCAAGAAGACACCAACACGATACATAAGTCCAACTAGTTGAATCCCAACTCGAGCTTGTTGTTTGAAATCGAGAGCTGTCCAGTAGTTGGTCACCTGTCCGTATGACCACTCCGCTGAAACACGTACACGACTCATACTCTTGCCGTTGTTCTCGCGATAGATTTTCAACCTCACCAGCGTACGGACTAGTCAGTACATCATCGTTACCGTAAGCTTGATCGCCATAAATCATGTACTGTTGGAAACGAGAATCATTGCGAATCCTCTCAGAAATCTTTGAATCTTTGAAAAGCTTGCTGTCATGGTTTCTGCCGGGAAATGGTCCATACAAGTGAGCGATAAGACCGTCTGGGGTTGTTAGTGTTTGATACTTGAGAGCATGCTTGCGTTTATGGCCATTATACACAGATTTTTGGCTCATAAATTTGCCATCGCGCTTTGTGTGACGAGGCCGAGGACGACATATTCCCCGTACAGTCCCATCGATAAATGCCCAAACGTTTTGCAAGAGGCCACCAGCGTCAAACACAGCGTCTGCGTATGCTTGCAGATTCTGAACCACGTACGAGTCGTTGAAATAAAGAAGTTTTGCGTACTTGTCGTCCAAAAGTGTCAGCATGTGCAAAAAAATATTTGATAGACCACTTGAATCTCTACCGAAAGCTTCTTTAAGATCCACCCAGCGAACCGGTACAGCAAGTTTGTACAAAAGGATACACAGACCCTCAGCTCCAGTTGCAGCCGTCCTTTCTCGAGTCCGAATGCCTTCTAATCCAAAGAGCGTCACAAGTTCCACAACCTGCACCTTTGTAAACCGAAATCTTTCGACGCACTGGTCGTTAGAAAGAGCGTTAAAGTTGTACGGTGCGCGACGTGCTGCCTCCACTGGGAGTTCAGTCGCTAAAAACGAGAAAAGTGCTGCCGAAATAACGGCGTTTCCTTCGTCCATTGCTTGCCTCCAGAGCCGAAACAAAAACACAGCCTTGTGGTGGCGGCGCACTCTTGACGTTAGTTGCCGCACAACTAAGAGCACATCGTTACCGTCTTCTTGGCTTGGCGACATTGCGGGGATTCTTTGTCGAGTTGGGATGGGGACAGCGAGCTTCTATAAGTGCCTAGCAGAAATAGAGTTCGCGCGTGAGGACGCTACCCAACTTTCTATTCCACCTCAGCTTTACCGCTGCTTTCAGTACGATTTAAGGAAAGAACTTAGCATATGATACAACACGAATTTCCTTTCGAAGTGGTGGATTCGTAGCCACCTACCTATTCAAACTTGTCGCTTCATCAGCGAGGTTAGGCAGAAATTCCACATGGTAAACAGTATTTTCTGGATTGCACAGTTCTGCTAAAGACCTCTATTCAGCACGATACAATTCCCAGGCCTCCAACTGTCGTGATATTGAGGGATTTTCTTCCCTTCGAAGAAATTCTCGCCACTCAGACGTGCATCTCCCGCCACGGCGTGGTTCTTTGCGTTGGCAGCACTTGAGGGATCACCTGCTGAGCTATCGGGATCACTGTTCGTGCTGTCGATGACGAGGATCTGCTCCGTCACTTCATTACTTAGAAACTCTTTGAATGAGGGAGGGAATGGTGCGTGGCGTGCAAGGTGAATTCAGATGATGGGTAATTGTGGTTAGGGGGTCATGTGCACATCATGGAGATGGGCACGTATTTTATTTTCTTACCGTCCAGGGTAATATCCAGATTGAACCTGTGCTCAACCTGGACAATATTTCTTTTTATGCAAAATCAACCTGGGCAGTAGCTTTATCGTAATATAAAGGCATGAGTCTATTAGAATTGGCAAGATGTGTACATAAATATCTTGAAACATCACTTGGGAGACAAGCATAAGTTAAACACAATGTATTTTGGGGTGTAGTGTTAAAACTACGAGCTGTACTAGTAATCCATATCGATTTTGAGTGTAGCATAAAAACCATTTTCGAATCGGAAATTCGAAAGCTTGGTGCCTTGAGTTCTCTGGTTGAACTCGTGATAATCAGGCGGTGATAGCTACTAGTACCAGATTATCGCGACATCTAGTGACGCCCCGATATTGTATCTCGATAAACATCGGACAGTCTGATCGATGATGAAATCGTCGGTTCTACACGAATACTTGCGCGGCAAATTTTGGCATATCTTTCGGTTATAACAAGGGCTGCCATTGAGTATAAATACAAAGCGACGGCCGCTCGTAGGTACAATCGAGGGGCTATGCCAAACAATGACGACAGTGAGATAGCCTCGCGCGTAGAGCGTATCGAGCAACAGATCCCGGTAGAATGGAAAGGATTCGCTGGAAAACCCATGCAGATGACATACAACACCACCAAGGTGAACGTCTTCCGAGAGAACGCAGATCTGCTACTTCCCAGTGGTTCCTTTACCTCATGGGCTGCCCTGGAGCTGCGCAGTGCGATAGCGGGGTACGTACAATTGCTTGCAGTGATGGGGGGGGGGGGGGGGTCACTATTACTAATATATATGTGATCCCATGCAGCGAAGGTAAACATTTGAGTGACGCTGATCTGAAGAGTATTGTATCCCAAGAGTGGCGCACGGACCTCACACGCAGTATAGTGGAGACTCGGCTAAATCGACATGGCAGCAAGAATGGACCGGTGGTGCGGCGGTCATCAAGTGGTGCCCTCTATATCGCGCCACAACCAGCACAACCAGTTCACAGTCGTGCCACAACACGGGGAACCTCATCCACGGTAAACTTCGTGCTGGACGCTATCGCAACCCCAGAGCTGTGCAAAAAGATACCCACCTCGAAATAATATCCCCTACATATCCGAGCACTCAATGGCCATCATCGGGCCCAGCTCTAAAAGGCAACTAAATGACCAATTGATCACCATTCTTTTATCTTAATTAAGATTTAAGAAAAAGAATATTTGAAACTCACTTCAACTTGAATTGTTACGCGAAAGTCGTTCCAACACGAAACGACGCGATCCGCAAATCTGCGGTGGGCAAGCGTGCTAAAGCGCCGTAAATGACCGCCACTGAGTTGGAGTTCTCGGTGGATCACTCCTGTTTGGAGTGAACAATGGTGGCTACAAGCTTCCACGATGCCTCCTCAAATGCGGCGTCCGTCGTGATGGTGCGGGGCTCCGCACGCACCGATGACGAGAAGGAATACGGTGAGGTGCGACTTTATCCGACTCGAATGCGTTTCGTGACCGGCGTAGCTCAAGCCTACGAGGATGACTTTCCGTCTGAACTCAGTCATTTGGTACGCTACAACTTGAGACTCGAGGTTGAGGAGGCCTCACGCTGAATATCTGATGTATGGTTTGTAGGTTAAGGAGACGGAGTTTGAAGTCGCTATCAACCAGATTAACAACACGATGCAGGACTATTGGCCGTGTTTCTTCTGTTTTTGCTGCGGATACGGCTGCTGCCCTTGCACATTGGGCCTCTCTCTCTTTTGTCCAAACTTTTGCATCAGAGATGTACGTTGCTGCGTGTTGCGTGAGGTACCAATCGGGTATCTTTACTTTATTTGTACTGTTTTGCAGGCCGAGCAATATGTGCGTGCACTCCTGCTAAGAATAAACAAGCGACACTGTTTTGAGCGAGCTGATGTCGAGTGGCAGTTAATTCGATCGTGGGGCAGATCCTGGGTAAGCAATCAGGTAGTGAGTTACCGCATGCTACCCAGATTTAAAACGTTTCCTTTCTTGCTGAAGGTCCAGATCACATACCCACTTGCGTCCAAGAAGCCGCCACTGGTAAGATTTTCTTGTTCATGAAACGTTGCTTGTCTAACTAATTGCCTCCTAACCAGATCACATACCAGCATGGTATAGTACCGTCGTCACCGCTCGTGCCTCCAAACGGCAACCACTCCAACAGTCAGCAAGCACTCTCTAGTTCTTCAATGCTGTCAGATACAACCCCACTTGTTCCATAAAAACCAAGCAATGACGTGGTGCTCCGTGGTGTATTCCCATTGTTAGTCTATCAGGTGCATTTTTCAATTAATGCGTCTGCACTCGCGTCAGCAATGCGCTCAAAATCCCTCAATATGACAAGGTCCTGCTCGCTCTGCCCCTGCACGCACCAATCTAATAACTAGTCACCTCCTCATTATTCAGTTCTCGGCCCCGCAGTCCTCCTAGCATGTCTACGTATCTTCATCATCCAACACGAACAGCCCGCACGCTGTTCGAATACGTCACCACAAGGCTGGTACTTCGTAGTTGAGCCAACTAAATTACTGGATGGTGAGGAAGCTGCGTAGTGTGTTGCGGAACTGGCCGAGCCTCTGTGTGAACTTGTCGCGGTTGGCTGCCTCCAGGTTGGGACGGACGTCTGCGAACAGCGCGGCAAAAGCCTCCTCAATCTGTGCACGATTCTCCGGTGGCTGTGACGAGCTCAACTGCTGTTGGTAGTTGGTGAGTGCTTCTTCGCTGCACAGTGTGAGACTCAGGATCGGTCGTGAAAGCGCCCACTGTGAATTCGCCTCGCCGTACACTAGGATGTCCAGCAACGCCGCCAAAAGTGTTGACCACATGTTGGGCGAACCTTGCACGTGTGCACGTAGAGCATGCTTCACAGGTGTATCGCGCTTCTTCTTCATCTCCTGGAAATACAACGACGCTAAGTGGTCGACTGCCGTCGCACACTGAGCAGCAATAGCCAGATCGTACGAGTTCATACCTTCATGCAGTGACTGCACCAGCTGGCGAAAGATACCGTCCTCCAACGCCACCACTGACGCCAACTGATTGCGAAACAAAATCTCCAGGAAGAAGAAATACGCGTTCTTCACCTTGGGGTAGTGCATCAAGTCCTCGTGAGGGATAGATAGGACAAGCTGCAGTGCGATCTCTAGCGCGTTCTCCAATGACTTGTCATTGTACAGCTGGAACACGCCGAAGTTCACGTAATTCCCACCCAGCGCACGGTACATAATACCCAGACACAGCGCCACGCCTTTATACTTATCCCCGTATGGATTCTTCCCTGCCGGTACTGGTTGTATCCGCCGGCCATACGCTACCACAACGCTGCTGAGCTCACGAAACAGCAAGATACCGCTGGCTGAGCTCTGGTCAAATGTCACACGCTGAGCCTTGTTGTACGCCAGCTCCTGCAAAAACTTTAACAGAGCGGTGGTCACAGCGGGGTGATCATACAGCTCGTCGGCGGCGCGAACGAAAACCGGGAAGTAGGCGGGATACAGCAGATCGAAGATGCAACTATACGTGCGTCGGTTGTGCGTCTGCTGGATAATACCTCGTAGATCTCGACACACACCAATTACAGCCTCGCGGACCTCGGGCACACGGTAGTTCGGTGTCTGTAGGAGCTGGTTCAGCACGTTCTCGATAGGCTCCATGAATCGCTCGAACCGCTCTGAAGATTCATCGAACGCTGTCGTGAAAATAAGCCGCGCGATGGTCGAGTGGAACGTCGTCCGGTGCCGAGTATTAGCGGGAACAGCTAGGAATGGGAACTCTTCCGCTGTGTGGTTTCCGATAAGGTACTGCACGGTTTCCAACCCGAGCAGAAGTTTGCCTGAGGAGTATCCAGATGCAACCTCGAAGAAAAGCGCCAGAGTCTTGCTAATAACCACCTCCATCTCACCCCAAAATTTGAGATTGTTGCCCACTTTCGTTACCATCATATTCACGACGACCGTGTGGTCGCCCAGTCCTAGCCGCTCGAACATGCGCAAGTATGCTTTGTGCTTAGATGACATGGCACTTTCGCTAGGAGCCATAATAGGCGACGAGGCCGACCCGGCCGACGCAGGCTGCATAGAGGACGACGGCGTAGGGGCCGAAGGCATGCCGTGCTGCTCGCCAATGTAACTCTTGCGGAAGCTGCTAAAGTAGTAGAGCAACGATAACTCAAAGTGCACACTAGGCTTCGTCTGGCCGCCCGACGCGATGATCCGATGCTCTGTCAACTGCATCGCGCGGAAAACTCGCTGTGAGAGGTCCGCATCTACTAGCTCGTCGCCTTCCGTTGACGTTGAGGAGTAAGTTTGGCCGCCTATAATGGCGCCAATAGCATATACGAGCCAAGCCGCCTGGTTCTCCATGCTTTGCAACTGCTGCTGCTGCGGGGCGATCGCTGCCCCGCCATTTTGGTCCAAGATGCTGCAGGCTTTTGCATATTGATTCAGAATTGGGTCCAATACCGATACGATGTACTCCCCAGTCTGACGATAGTTGAAGTGGCATAGCGTCGGCAATTTCTCTAACTGCTCGTACAGACCACCTTCGTCATCCAGCGGGTTGTCCAGCGTATCATCAAGTGCGCATTGCTCGGCAGAATCCAGACGCGACTGTAAATAAGCCTGAATCACCTGAGGAATGCGTGTGTCCAGGAAGTTAACTGCCCCTGAGTTCGGAGAGCCTGGCACTGAGTCTGCGCGCACGTAAGGCAATGCAGCCACAAGTCTCGCCCATAATGCAAGCAAATAATGTGTCGAGTTCGCAGACCATTGCCACTGCCGGAAAGACTTGATCGTAAAATCGGGCGTGAGGTCCATCCATTCCTGAAAAGACTCGGTCTTCATGAGCTCCGAGAGCTGGTAATTCGACTTCAAACGGCCAATCAGACGGCAGAACTCGTGGTAGTTTTGCTGGTCCGATAGCCCTTCTTGTGCGCGCAAGATAGCGCAGATTCCTTTCAACAGGTTAGCGAGATAAACACTGCGCTCCTTGTCCGGCGAAAAGAGATTTCGTCGCACTGATGCAAACAACATGAGCGCCTCGAGACACTTGGACGTGTTTGGCGGGTTGGTCGTCTTGTAAAAATCAAAAAGCAGCTGCAACGTGTCTGGATCTTGGATAACCGAGCGCCACGACGTGGGAACCTGCAGTGAGCCTGTCTCTTCGGACGATTCGTCCGGGTTGGTGCCGATAAAGTCGAAGGACAAGCACTTGATGAGCAATGACAGCGCTTGGTCACCCATCCTGGCTTCCTGTTGCGGCGAGGCACCTCGAATATTGTGCATCTGGAGCTGCTTAATGGATGTGAGCGCCACCTGGAAGATCCGGAAGAGCGAATCTTCTCGAAAAGATACTGCGATCTTGCGGTGGAATGTGATGTTGCGTCCTGCCACGGGCAAATTCATCTCTGTGACGAGTTCACTCAAGATCTGCAGACCGATGACGCAGTGGTCCACTGTGGCCTGTAGAAACTTCGTCACTTCGGCCACAATCTCGCGGTGCTGCTCGTCGTCGAACCAGCCGTACTTGGTGAGGCGACAGACCATTTGGATAAGCGATGTGGTCACGAATTTCTCCAGTGTGGGTCCCTTCTGAGCCAAGTAGCCTAGCACATAGTTACCTAGCATTGGCGATAGACACAATAACAAGGATAAGTGTTGAAGTAGAGCAGCATGGGGTAATGATATAAGTGCTGGCTTACGGATATCAACGCGCTGTGGTGTGGTAAAGTTGTTCCAGTGCGAGGTGATGAGCTTGGTTAGGCTGGTGCTGGCCACGAGCAACGCGTAGGGCGACGACGAGTTGTCCAGCACGTACTGACACTGTGGAATGTACTCAGCTGAGCTCTGCAGGATAAGCACAGCTTGCTGCGCGTGCGAGCGTTCAGCCTCGTTGCCGCTCTCGTAGAGCACACGGCATAGCGTCTCCAGTTCGCGAAGCTGATTCGCGTCCATGGGTGCAAGTAGCTCCAAAGACTGCAGACTGGGGTTTCCCCTCGCTTTGACTTCTCTCCGCTGGTCTCTTCGCCTTTTTGGCTCGGCACAGAGGGGGGATTAGATTGTAGCAGGTCCCGGACATGAGTGTGGACCACATTATTTTGGGAACTCTTAATAAAACAGTCAACACAAATCACACACAACACGACTTAACTTTATATATATTTTAAAAAATATTTAGTTAAAACGTGAACTAGATATTAAAAATAAAAAATAAAATAATTTGATCAGCACAACTTTAAAGTTGTGTGTTTTACTTTAAGATAAAAGCGTAAAAACGTGAAAATCCGAAAATAACTTTTTGTGGTCCTCATCCGTTGGAAAATGGGCGCCTACCAACACTTGTTTATATAGCCAATGTATAGAAGGCCAAAAGCCATATCAAAATATTAAGTTTCGACAGATAATACAGGATGGAGGTAGGCTATATGATAGTGGTATCCGACCAGATGTCATATTGACATTAAACACGATTAAAAACTACAAAACCAAGATAGTTTATGACATTTCTATGATTTGAGGTACCAACGATGGTTCATAATACGTGATTCCAGGCTAAATAAGCTAGTAACTATGAGTCATGGCTCGTTTTGGGCTTTGAAACACGCGTCTATGGCGATCTTCCATGATTTTTATCTTAAAATTGTTGGTAAGTCGGTTTATACTACCTGTTAGGACTTATCAAACGTATAAGATCAGCTCGCAGACTGAACTGTCACCTCGATTGTAGATTAGTTGTCGTGTGACTTTCAGCACTTGGTTGTGATGGATTTTGTACTATCCAAAATGGTGAGAATAGAGGTATGAATTTTGACACACACGTTCGATAAAGTGACTTTATTGTAAACGTCCCCGATGTTGGTCCCAATATAATGGAGCCTTATTGGTTCAATGCTTTCGAATAGCAAGAATATCGCGTCTCAAAACGACGTAACAATCAAACAAAGGCATGCGCGTCGATTGTTATTATTAGATTAATTTATTTAAATGATTTGATAACCCTTTCGTGAACGGACACTTTTGCCCTGGCTATATTATACTATAGACGGTCAAGTCATAAGGCCGTCAAAGAAGCACTGATACCCGTCGTTTTCGAATAGGAGTGATTCCAGGCACCGTATAACAGTATCCGATTTTGTGTGTCTACATAATCGTATACGTTGTATAGCACGGCATTTTGCGATGGCGTTTGCCAATTGGCCAAGAAAATAAAGCCGATGCCATCGGCAAAATCCAACCTTGATTTCATGGGTGACACGAGTGATACTCGAGAATACACCCTCCAAAGCGGGCTAAACGCCCCCAACGACCAAGAAAGGGTTAACTTATCAGTAGATACTTAAAAGGGATAATGATCACGGATCTTGGGTAACGTAGAACTTGGGCGGAGCGAAGGGAAGGAAAGATTCACCACCGGAAGAAGAAGACCGAAGCGAAGGCACTTGTGGGGAGAATGGAAGTTCAGAAGTGATTGAATTATCGGAGCTTACACTGCCCTCACTATCTAGTCTGCATCCAATTCAATACTATGTAGCACACGCTGAGGAGAAGCGATCTAATCTGGAGCATTCGCATATTGCTCTTGTGGCAAACATGAACGAGTGATTGGCAAGCGGCAAGACCCGTCCATAATAAACTCTTTGAACAGAAAAACCACAAGTGTCTAGCTCTTCAGAATGGCCAACTCGATCACGGTAAGGTTTCAGTGAACTTTGTGGGCGCGAGTACAACACCGTGATTAAGCCTAACCCGTTTGGTGCCCCCGATCTCGCATAAAGGCAAACTTTTTACCAAAACACATCTGACAACAGCAGCACTAAATGATCTCAAATTGTCGATGAAGACTGAATGGAGCTGACAAGGAGCATGCACACGGAGTCGACATATGTGTAGCATGAAGCGCAAGGAGGGGATGTGCCGCGAACAGGACAATTGACAGCTTATCTTCTGTTAGAGGCCGGCACTCTTTTGTAGGATCACAATGCCGACTGCATGCTGTCAATGAATGCTGTGAGAAGTGCAAGAATACGCTGGATGAGACGCAACGTTCTGTTCATCATGCCTTGGTGTGTGGCCCGTCTTGAGGTCATTAGGAAGGTCCGTGCCGCCCATTTGCAGACTGTTAAGAACAGCACACCGCAGAAGGGCGGTCACGCCAAGGTTGACGACCGCATGAAGCTAATTCTGCCTTGCGTGAAGATCAAGGAATCGCAATTACAACGCCAAGCGCATAAAGGTGGGGTAGGAGATGAAGGAAATGCGCGACTGGTTTGACTGTCTCAATACTAAGATTGAACTCGACATTAAGCGTATGGAGAAGTGGATTGAGTGGAATCGCTTCGAGTGTAAAAATATCGAAACAAAGTTTGATTTAGCGGCTACACATCATTGATGCGATGGGAAATATATCTTTTTCAAGAACAAGATAGTGTATTGAGGAATCGCCTAACTACCTACACTCGCTATTGATCCTCGCGAACTTTTTGTGTTCATGGAGGGGCGGGGTGATGGATTCAATTCGTTCGCGGATTCTACTGACAGACCCGCACCTTCGTTCCGTAGCCAGTACAAGTTCCTTAGGTAGCTAGATCTCGTACAGGTAAACTGTAGTTTTTCGTCATAAGAGCTCTTGAGCGCCTCAATTCTCGCGAATAGTTTTACTAGTGAAGTTTTAAAGAGCGCAGTTACAAACTTTCGCATTTATTTCGGTCAAATCGACAGCATCAGTTGCTTCTGCTTCTTCACACATCAGCATTTGGGTTGCAGCTCCGCGCGTGTGCCGGACATACCTTTTAGTGGTCTTCAACATCGTTTTCCTTTCAGGAGGAGAAATGATGTTCGCTAATGCTGCCCCCATACCACCTGCAACCTCGATCGCATGGCGCAAGACCTCTTGAACGTCTCTGGACCCTATTGCGCGTGCCAAAGCTGTGGCTTCAGTTGGTAGCGCAGCTTCTAGAACACCTTGATGATATTTATTTAAGATCGGTGAGAGACTTCTTAAATTCGGGATCCATAGGAGATGTAGGTTGAGTTGCTGGTACATCTTCGGATAGAACTAAAGATGTAGTAAGATCGCTTGGCACCACGCGATGATATTAGAGTTGTCCTTACGATCGTCCATTATTCCATACGGGTATTCAGCCGATGGGAAACTCGGGTCTTCGTTGTTTTTGAAGTAGTCATTGCGCTCTTGTGGCTGGAAATTCATCCATAAGCCCCATAGTTTAGCACCTGCGCGTCGTCGTAGCCACTCACCCTTCTTAGCGTTTGTGATAGTACCATCTGGTTGTAGGACACTACGTGCAAACAGTGCCGTTTGAGCGGGTACTTCTTGGCCAACCTCAGCAGAATAGCCCAGAAGCCTAGATGACACTTCATCTCGACCTCATTTGATAACGGTGAGTGGGACCACGTAACTACGAGCGTACTTAGCCTTCCGTTCAATGTAACAGTGCACATAGTATACTTTTGGACACCAGTCAATACCTGTAGCGATTATTTCCTCACATCATCTGTCAAACGGAGAGCCCAGACTGTAATGACCCTAGCTACTTATGCGTATTGACCACATTGTATTCGATACGGCAAAATTGTTGCATTTCTAGTGCCACGAATACTCACTGCGCTAACCGATGAGATCTACCACGGCAGTAAACATGAGAAAACTGTATACAAATCGCCGTTACAGTCGTGTAGCCAGCGTTTACATTGCATGCGTGCCTTCAACTGCGGAAGTATCACGGTATCCACAGAGCTTATATCGATTTGTCCAGCATCGAACAAGTTTTGTTTTGTATTTCCACCAATATGCTTCCAGTTACGACGAGAGATACGACGAACAATCTTCTAAGGCTGAGCAATTCAACTCAAATTTAGTCTTCGTTTTGCTCTCAACTGTGTTGTAAAATACTGTCATGAAGCATCAGTTTCCCAGATGTTAACCCCTTGAGCCCGGAGGGGTTTCAGATCCCCCTGAAAGCTAAGGAATTAACATGTATGTCGTAGAAAGGGCCCACTACAAATGCCTATATAACTCCGTATCCTGTATATTGGATAAGCGCATTTTTCCCCTACACCTTTGCTGGCCTAACAGGTATATACAGGATTCGATGCCAAAAGATACTGGTTAACGAATGATAACCTGTATGAGCTGTGTTACAGACTGAACATTGCGCAGAGATGCGTCGCGTTGTGTCCCGACTTTGGGAGCGTCTCCATCAGCAACCAACACAACACATTGATGACCAAAAATGCGTATATTGAAATTAAGATAAACGCACCAGCTGGATTCAGCTGTTCTGGCGCGCTCTCTTCGCCTGGCGCTCGCCGGACGACTCATCACTTGACGACTGGACCTCTTCCTCGCAAACCTCGACCGGGGTGCGCGCGCGAAGCTTGCTCTTGCTGGCTGGGCGCCGCGTGCCGTTCCGCCACCCCTTGTGCCACAGTTCGAAGCAGGACATCGCGGCTCCATTGTGCGTATGACGCACCTTGTCGCACAGGAATACTCGCTGCGCTTGTGGGTTGTTCTGCAGCGTCTTTCCCTTCACCTTGAGCTTGCAGAAGCTGCAGTACGTTGACGTGTCGTTTGCGATCGTTCCAGAAATACCCTTCATCCAAGAGCACACTTTGCAGGCTCGCACACATTGCTTCTGGCCCTTCCCGTCGTTGCCCGGACGCATTTTCTCGTTCTTCAGCGGAAAATGTACAGCTCGTCGGCCGGATCCCGCTGCTGGAGACTGGGTCGGAGTGGCTTGCCCGTCGTCACGCAGGAGAGCATCCCAGTCTTCCTCGCGGAGTTGGCAGAGCTCCAGGTGCAACTGCTTCATAAACTTGACGTGACTAAGCTTCTGCAGCCCTGCAGCCGCCCGTGCAGCGTTGTGCGTGATGTACGCGTTCACAGTGACAAGATCAATCAGACCAAGAAACAGCGACTTGTAGTATTTCTTGTACTTGATCGCAAGCTGAAGCGAGTACCTAAGGAACAGTATAATACAGGTTTAGCTCAATCCGTAACCTGTATACTCCAGGATGGAAGACATACCTTTGCAGACGGAGTTGGTCGTGCACGTCCACTCCACCCATGAACGTATGATAATCCTTCATGATCCGAGGGCACGCGAACTCCTTTTGCATTCCAGAAATCTCTTCTCGCCTCACGACACGATCCATCGCATCACTACCACCGGTAGCCAACAGATATACAGCTTGGGAATCCCACCACCGTATTGCCTTCATTATTGGAAGCTGAGTGAACTCGCTTACAGCAAAAGTGCCCGATCAACACTTTGCGGGCGCTTCTTCGGGATAGAAACTTTCTTTTTCTCCCCCTTCTTCTTGCGAGACCCCACTATCTCCTCAGGTAAGCCAAGCCTCGCTGTATTGATTGTCCCCACGAGATAAAAGTTCATCGTTAGTAGCTGCAGTGCCAAAGGGATTGACGTGTAATACCGGTCGGTGACAACCAGCCTGAAGTCGTTTCCTTCAGTGCCATAACGACCAAATACATGGCGAAGGTTGCGTGCCACAGCAGCGGGACCAGTTTTGTTGTCGTTTTCTTGGTTTGTCTTGCCACAGTAGACCTCAAACCTGTATAAGACAGAGTGGATTAGCGCTCAGGCGGTACCATACAGGTTTAGATAACTTAGCGATAAAAAAAAAGCGAGCGCACCCGAAGGCACGCTCGCTACTTACCGAATGCAGTACGCGGTGCGGGAACAGCACAACATAAACAGCTTCGTGCCCCATTTGCGGGGTTTGGCTTTCATGAAAACTCGCATGCGGTTGAACGAAGACCTGGATGGAAGCATGGCCTCATCAAACGCCATGATAGCCGGTGGGGTATATCCAGCCGCAAATGTCCTTTGCAGTGCATCCACTACTGGCCGCAGCTTCCAGGCCCTGTCAACACGCGCACGAGGGTCACTGTTGCAACTAAAGTGCAGATTTCTGGAAATGTGCATGAAGCGGTCACGTGCCATATAGTTTCCGAAACAGCCGCGTGGAATAGCACCTTCATCAACCTTTTTCCAGTGGTGTGCCAGCTTCTCTTTATTTGGCACGACAGTTCGTGCAACCAACAAACCAATAAAAATGCACAGTTCCCGACCACTTATTGCTTCCATTTCCTCCATATCTTGACGCAACTTTTCGAGTGACTTGGGCTTGAAACCAGCATGCTTCTGAGCACGCGCTAGCTGCTTCAAGTGGAGCCCATTCACACGTTCGTCAATCTTCTCAGCAAAGTAATCGTTGCTCGTATCAGCAATGGATTCCCAAAGTTCAGGTTCAGCAAAGAAGAAGAAGGCACCGGACGCAGTTGCTGCCGCCTTCAGCGCTTGCCTAGTAGGTCCAGACGTTCCCGAGTAGAGATAAGGGTAGTCTTCTTTCATTGCATCTGCGGGTCTTTCCTCATACGGCTGCATCATGTAGTCATACGGTTCATGGGTTGCTGGTTTACTCCATCCGTTACTGTCCATGCTCTCCAGACCCCGCAGAAACTCTTCACGCACACTTCCATCTTCGATACGTGCCTGGCCTCCACACGCCTCGATGAGATGGGGATGCATTCGGAACGACGGCATATCAGGCCACAACGGCAAATCATCGTCAGACATATGTGATTCATCATCGCCTTCATCTCCATTTAGCGAAGCACCATCATCATTCTCAACATCGGACTCCAATGCGACGTATTCGGATGGGTTTTCACCTGAGCGATATATGTTTGCATCTACAGTACATATTAGCGATACACGTTAGGTTCTCTAACCTGTATACAATGGAATGCAAACCTGTATTGACAGGATAACGCACCAAGCATGTCGTCGACAACCTCGTCTTCCTTGGTTTCTTCATCGCTCTGATGGAGGTCTGCGCTTGCTTGGTCAGTGCTTTCAACACTTTCAAATGCAGCGGCTAAACTTCGTCGACTAGGCGCATCGTCTACAGTATTGGTATCACACAGTACGTTAGCCACCGTCAGAAATATCTCACTAGAACTCGAGAACAGACCGTCTGAGCTTGAGCTCTGTGCATTTGAATCAACGGGCCCGCTCATGTCATGGGGCGACATCGCCTCAAGAGCTTGAACTGGCTGGCCGCCGGGTGTGTCAGGTTGCTGGTCCTCGTGCTCAGGAGGGGGCTCATCCACAGCAGTCGCTGTCCTCTTGCGTTTGCCACGCGTTCTCGGAGGGTGGCCTGGTTGCTTCGAGTGATGTTCTGCGTAGTCACCAGTATCGTACAGGTTAGCACCCAAAACCGCCAGGTATAATACAGGTTTGCCAGATAATGTACCTGGTGGGGCAACAGGTTGGCGCTCCTTGCCATCTGCTCTGGGCTCATCCGTTGCAGTTGTTGTTTTCTTGCGTTTGCTGCGCGTCCTCGGAGGATTGGCTGTGTAATCACCAGTATCATACAGGTTAGCATCCATGCAAGGCATGTATAATACAGATTTACCAGGAATTCGGCGTACCAGTAGTCCTCGCTGGGTCGCCAGGTCCAGCGTCTTCATGAACAGAGTCCTCAGCACCTCCTACACCAAGACACAAGTTAGACAGCTGCCAAACTCCAAACAAATCAGGGGGACGCACCAGCAGCGAGCTTGTCCAAGTAGTCAAAGAGCTCCTGCGTTCCAACGAAGTAGTCCTCTCCCCGCACGCCCTTCACCGACTTCCCTGGGCGGATGTAGAATGCATTGTCGGAGAGCCCCACAGATTTCTTCGACGTCCAGCCTTGCTTTGTCAGCGTTCTCCACACGCCGGTAAACGACATTCTCTCCCCACGGCGGCGCTTTCCGAAATGGGGGGATTGAGTGGCTGGCGCCAGTTTGCCTGTCCAAAACGAATGCTGATGTGCAAACACTGCACCATACCTCTGGTATCTAGTACTGCACGCGCTTGTCCCGATTGCACGCGCCTGTACGAGGGAGTCCCACTTTTCCAAAGGATGTATTGTTTTTGTTATGGTTCATACAAACTCCAAGTCAAAGAAGCTTAACCTGTATAATACAGGTTAAGCTTTTTTTTGAACCTGTATTATACAGGCTGCCGGTTTCAAGGGGTTAACATACTTCTCTGTCCGGCGAATTTATACGAATATCACCCCTTGCTCGATTAGTTTGTCAGTTTTTGTAGTTGTCGGCCACAGACCAGTCGAAATTAAAGAGCAGATCAAGGCAAATTTCCACGTATTTTTTTTGCTGTTCGTTAACTTCATCCAGTGCGTAAATAACTGCGCAAGAATCATCTGGTTTTCATTGTGTCAAAGCCTTTTTTCGTAACTGTGCGTGGAGATAGCGATATTATATCAAAACATTATTACGGTATCGTCAGCAATTTGTGCACCTTCCCATCCCTTGCTACATCTAAACAACGCGCCTACGTACTGTGGAATTGCCGTTTGAAAACCGAGGTTTCACTCGGCTGATATGAATGCTCATCTTCCCCTTCCTTGTTTTTATCCAATCTCTTCAGTTTAAAATTTAAGGCTATATTTTAAGCTGCGTCTTACTTCCGTCGCAGCCTCCAGATGCTGTCGACGGAGCCCCGGCTGGTCTTGAAGGTCTGCATGGCGAGCTTCTTGCTGCCGCGAGGGAGCCGGCTGTTCTCGCTGAGTCCGGCGAGGTACAGACCAATGACCACCCGTTTCTGCGGAGTTACGTCGCGCTTTCTGGAGTTCGAGGCATCTTGTCCGCGGGCTGCACAAAAGTGAATCCAGTGCCATTTGCCCACGAGCCA
Source organism: Phytophthora nicotianae INRA-310 (assembly GCF_000247585.1). Lineage (NCBI taxonomy): Eukaryota > Oomycota > Peronosporomycetes > Peronosporales > Peronosporaceae > Phytophthora > Phytophthora nicotianae. Next base: position 445,928 of record NW_008649012.1, on the reverse strand, counting down.
CTAATTGCTGCCGTCTACCAGTCATTCAGAGCAGAATATTTTTAGCCAATGAAAAGCATGTAACATTTGAGTGGAGTACAAAAAAAACAAATTTGTATAAATTCGCCGGACAGAGAAGTACTTATCTTGGCCTGAGACGAGCTATTCTGTCGAGCGTGTGGTGACTATCATGGCGGCCGTGTCCCTCTTTGCAGGCAAGTTTGCCGTGTGGAGGCTGGCAACACGCTTACCTGCGCCCAATTTTAGCATGACCTCTGGAATGATGGAAAGACAATTCCTCCCCACCTAAAAAAGATTCGATTCGCCAAGGCAAGCGAAAACGGGCATCCGAAGATGACGGCAATGATTCTGAGGAGCAAGATGAAGACGGAGATGATGAGTAGGAAGGAAGTAGCGAGTGCACAGTTCGATTACATTCTCAGATGTGTACGCGTTGAGCTCGCTATTTCTTTCTTCTCTCATTTGATCCGTGAGATCGCCCAGATCCTGTGAAGCCCCATCGGTCGTGACACTTTAGCAGATATGAGAGGATGTTATTTTTAGAGGGGGGGGGGGGGGGGGGGGGGGGCACCGTGCGCTTCCGGTACGAAAAATCAGTTGTGTGACGTGTGTGCATATCGTTTACGTGCCAATCCTAACCAGTATGACCCCCAGGTGTTTTCTAGAAAATGTCGTTTTTCTGCCAAACATGATTTTTTTTTCTAAACGTACTGTTTTTCTATAGTGTTGGGTTTTATAGCAGGAAATAATCCTGCCGTTTCGAATAGTACTTTGCCCAAGCGTAAATAAAATTCTGTAGGATGCAGAATAACTAACTTTCGGGGCTAAAAGGGTTAACCGTCCGTAGCACCTT
>NW_008649012.1:441472-443825 GCF_000247585.1 Phytophthora nicotianae INRA-310 | reverse complement strand
TATATTTTGACGGACTCATGGTATAAACATCAACATGACATCCAACTATGAATACAAATATACAAATAGGGCAGAGAGTCCATTTTGGCTTCTTTAATTTACATTGTACGATCGAATTACGTTTTGGACGACATTCATCAAGTTTATTTAGTTAAAGTTTCATACACTATACATTAGCGGCCTACAAACGTTGTGCATGCGGCATATAGGGCAAAATGGGGTAGCCCCACCGTAATTTTTTTTCTGCTTACAAACTTGACATGCATCTCGAGCAAGATACATGGGAACTCAACTTACAGCATCAGTTGGAACCTCCTGGTATATTAAAGAAGATGCTTTAATGTTTTTCGCGTTCCGCCGCGGTTATATCAATGAACACGATAAGTATTGCCACAGAGGTAATGACATCCGGAGGCATAGCAGCCTCCTCGATCATGTCGTGTATCTGTGGACCGTGCTCACCAACACCAAAACTATGGGAACAAACTTCCTCAAGTGGTTCATGGATATGGGGAGGTTGAAGTAGATTTCTGCAATCGCGAGAACGGGCTGAGGTGCTTCAACGGTCTGCATTACAAGCTCCTGTTGCGCGTCTCTGCAGGTTCTGGCATGAATGCGGTTTAGCGTTGTGGGGAGCACCGCCACTGCAACGCGCGTTTTGCGCGAAATGCTCTTGTCCCAACTGTGCGCATCAGTGCAAAATTCTGGTGTTAAGTCCTTTCGAATTAGTTGCCCCCAACCAACCGTTTTACTTGGTATGGGTACCTAATAAAATTGACGAATAATAATATTGTGTGATACATAAAAATCAAAATCACCGTAAACAAGTGAGACAAAGAAGTTTACAAACTCTAAGTATAGGTTGGCAGCAACAGGGTAACTACAGCATTCCCGGTAACTCATCTACTTCCCTGTTTTTTTCTTTCATCGCAACAGCTTTGTGGTGCTAAATTTCCCGGCTGCATTCTTCACTGTGGACTTTGGATGACACGTTGTTGTCCGACATATACTCAACTAAATAGCGTCCGTATTCTCTGGTAGCTCGATTACTAACTTTCACTTTGTCAAGGAGAACTGGCGACTTAAATGAATGCAATATCGTGTTATTAGTCACCTTAGCGCCAGTCCCGCTGAAACTCTGGTGCTTCAGCTGAAGGGAGAGAACATCACAAAGCGGAATATTCGTAGGGTTGCTGGTTGCACAATCACCACTCACGGCGCTTGATTTGAGTTGAATGCAGGTGCTCCCAACTGTCTGTAAGGCTGCTGGGATTCAACAGGAAATAAAAAAAATGTTTTATTGCACAAAGAGGAACCATGCGGGATAGTCTCACAAGGAAATAGTCACTCTTATACTAAGGGTACCCTGCTCTAGGCGAAGCCATATATTGAGATAAGGGGCATTGGACCCAGTTGACTTTCAAAGTAGACCGATGATTGCAGCAACAAATAATAGTGAATAAAGTGATTCCAGCTATTGTAGCGGCAGAAAATGAAGGGGCTAGTAATCAAAGCCACAATTTGGGCTCAATTTTGATAAAACCAGATATGACATTTAGATATGTGGTAAAATCGCTCATTTTGAGTATGCTTTTGGTGTTAAAACCGGCTAATTCAACGTAGTTTTGCCGCTACAGGCTCCACCAAAAGGTGTCTCCGAGGACATTTAAGCGGGGAAACAGTTGCTAAAATGCTGATTTTCTATTGGTCTAGAGCGTGGAAAGTGCAAAACAGTCGTGCAAACACGCGTTAAGAATAAAAGGTTCAAAATTAAAAAAAAAGGATTTGTATAAATTTAAAGAGAGATTACTCTCCGTCTTCCTCATCAGCTACAGCATTCTACTAGCGAAAAAATTAAATTATAAGATTACCATATGATATCACAACAGAGCTGTTTTAACCCTACATGGGCAAAAATGACAAGCGCACCTCGACGAAATTGGTGTCTGGGTCGAAGTTCCTTGCCCGGAGCACCCGATAAACTCTGTTTTTACCAAAGCGCGTTGCCTCTTTAGTTCGATGGCGCGAGTCCTGCCCTCCACTTCTGCCTGCTTTGACCTCGGCGACGAAATAATCATATACATTGCAAACTAGGGTTTTCTCCTCCGGGCTGAGCTGGTGTCTGCGTTGCATTGCACTTCCTGAAATGAAAGAGATGAAGAGTCTTTATTTATGGAAGCTTTCTTTTCGCGCCCTTTGCGCTCAATTTAAGGCTATTTTGATGAAGTTATCGCCGTTCATCCAAAGATAACAATTCATTTTGGATTAGCTAGCCCCATCATTTTCTGCCGCTACAATATCACAATGTGATCCACATCCCTTTATTCTGTGTAGAGAAGAGTCAGTTGATAGT
>NW_008649012.1:423007-440930 GCF_000247585.1 Phytophthora nicotianae INRA-310 | reverse complement strand
CGGTGCTCTTTGATGGTACGATGAGGAGGCACTTGTAGGATCGCTTGGCGGTGGCGTGCTAGAAACCGCTTCACCATTGACTTGAACACCGAAAAACAGTTCTCTATGGGGTTTAACATGGGTGAATATGGACCCAACCTCAGTAACGTTGCTGAGGAGAACCTGTCTTTGAAGACCGCTTCTATTCGAGCGTGACACGGGGCGTTATCGGCCACAAGCACCACGTCTTCGAGAGGAGTAGACTGCTCAACGTGTGTCAGAAGACGACGAATAAAGTCGTTACAGCGGTCCGCTGTGAAGGACCCGAAACGTTTTTCCACGTACGCTATTCCATCATCTGATATGCAGGCGATAACGTGGATATTGGACCCCTTACTTGCAGTGTTGCGATCGACTGCGCGCTTTCCTTTCAGGCTTCGCCCTCGTCGACGTGAACACCACAAATTAAAGTTAGTTTCGTCTACATAAAATATCTTCTTACCTTGTGACTTGTAGCTCAGAAGTTTAATGGCGTAGTCTTGTCGAAGTTGCTTGTTGTGTGGAAGGTTCCGGTAGTTATTGTCTCGGTGAGTTTGTTTCATGGTGTACATACGCGCATCCACGTGGCGCTTCACAGTCTGATGAGTCACTCGAACACCGAAACGCGCCTCGAGCGCATCGACCATTTCGACTAGCGTAAGGTAACAATTATCATCTAAGAGACCCAGGAGATAGTCGATGTGGACATCTTGGATCTTGGTGTTGCGGCGTCCGCCGCGGAGTAGCCGTGGAGGGTTCTCCCAATCTTCTGCTGCATGTGCCGCAGCGACCCAGCTATAGGCTGTGCGCAGCTTGACGCCGTTGGTGGTGGCAATCTCACGCCAGTTTAGCTCATCACGAGCAGCACGAATGATCCGGAGCACAGTGGCGTCGTCGTAGAGCATCTTGAGAATGTTGTTGGGGGTAGAAAGTAGATTAAGAAGTGATCGATGCATAGCATCGCTCGCGCTACTGTCCACTGCTTGCTACTGTCCACTGCTTTTGGCGCGAACCGGTCCCGCCTTTCGGAACTCCAGCGCAATTTATTAGTATCTCGAAAGTAATGCAAAACTTTATTTTCTGTCAAATTCGATTGGCTTCAAATTATTCGTTTTAGCGTGATTGCAGTTTTGATTTTACATTTTGCAGCATTGAATTTCCTTTTTGCCATTTTGAAGGTTAAAAGGTGTAGTCTCCTTGCCAAAGTGCCTTTTTTTTTTAAAAAAAAAATGCTACTTACAAATAGCATCGGCAAGGAGCCACTGCCATCTACATTAGTAGTCAGGCAAGCGCAATACGTGTCTTATTCTTCTTGGACCCCGGCAACCGTGAGGAACATATACGGCCAGTTGGGGCCGCCTTGCAGTTCATCTCCGTCTCGTTCATATTGCATATGTCTTTAGTGTCATACAAGTTGGTTATCTCTTGGAGCTCGTGACACTAATTGGGCGCGGTATCATGCTCAGCTGAGTCGGCCTCTCCGTGTTTTGTTCGACAGCGTAACTCGTGCCTCGTCAGCAACCGCGACACCAACCCACTGGTAGCCCTATATATAGAGAAGGGCCACCTGTTTCAAACACCAGCTTCTTAGCCTTCATCGTACTGACATTGCGATTGCTCCACATTACCGCTCTTCTCCTCTTTTCAACCCAACCACCAAGCTGTTTTCTGGAACAAAAGCCTTCACTTTCATGTGCTTTCGTATCTGCCCATTGCCGTAGCCGTCCTTCGTTGTAGCATGCGCCATCTTGAGAATAGATTGTTTCGTAGTTTGCTTTTCCTATTCTCTCGAGCCAGGGACATCAGAATCCACAGGATATGCATTTGATTGGGTTTTACTATGTTAGATAGTTAACCACATACATTTACCACATAGGCGGGTTAGTAGCGGTGGTCTCCGGTCTTTGACTACTGGACGCCCACAATGATTTCAGTGAACACTAGAAGTGACTGGATTATTTCTAAGCGTACATTGTTATGCTTGGAGCGGCTGCAGAAGTACTACAACGATCTCTTAGTACCTCAGTACCTCGTAGAATGCCCCACAGTTGAAACGCATCGTTTCAAGCTGGACTTTTCGGCTCAACAGAAAACCTCAATAATGAAGAATAATCAAAGCGATTGTTGGCAAACCCAACGCCAGTAGTGAAGCAACTAGCATGATTATGCATGTACTGATTTATAGTGCAAGTATAAATCAGTACAGGTAATAAACTGAATAATCTCTGTCGGTTTCTGAATATAACGTTACATGTAATAAAAGGAACTTCAATTATACGGGCGTATTTTGACGTTAGAATTTAAATTATCAAATCCCAATTTCAACCAATCATATTTATCGAAGTACGTCATTTTTACGCAAGATTCTGCGCACACTGTCTGGGCGTCCGCCATGATCGAAGGTCAACACCCCGTCGTCCAGGCCCTGCTTGGTACACTCGTCACATGGGGCTTTACCGCTCTAGGCTCGGCCATGGTGTTCGTGTTGGACGTCGAGGACAAACACACGAGCCAGAAGATCCTGGACGGTATGCTGGGTTTCGCAGGTGGCGTGATGCTGGCCGCCTCTTATTGGTCACTATTGGCTCCCTCCATCGAGATCGCAGAGGAGTCAGAGCTCTATGGCCCCGACGGTCGCTGGTCTTTCGTGCCTGCCGCTGTGGGCTTCATGCTCGGAGCGCTCACGCTCTTTGGCACTGAGAGAGTGTTGCCTCTTTTGGAGAAATACCTGGGTGTATCTCCGCACTCAATGGGAAGCAAGGACGCCGATCTGAAGAAGAAGAAGAAAGACGACGACTACAAAGGGGAGAAAGAGGAGCACGAGAGCTACGACAAACCTACAACGGCCAGTACCAGCAGCTTCCGTCGGGTTTTATTGCTAGTTATTGCCATTACGCTGCACAATCTGCCGGAAGGAATGGCGGTTGGAGTGGGTTTTGGTAGTGTGGGTCACAGCAGCAGTGCTAGCTTCGCCAATGCCGTGAATCTGGCCATTGGCATTGGGCTGCAGAACTTTCCCGAGGGACTGGCAGTGTCGATGCCTTTGAGAAGGGAAGGCACGTCGGCGTTTAAGGCGTTCATGTGGGGACAAGCGAGTGGACTCGTGGAGCCAATTGGAGGGGTAAGCTGATGGTAAAGGGGAATTTAGATAGGTTAAAACACACTTACGTCTGTGACTTTTGTATGTGGATATGCAGTTGATTGGAGCTGGAGCTGTTCTGTACGTGCAGCCGATTCTGCCGTACGCGCTGTCGTTTGCGGCGGGTGCCATGATCTTTGTCGTGGTGGACGATTTGGTGCCGGAGACAACACAGAGCGGCAACCAGAAGCTTGCGACTTTCGGCACCATCGTGGGCTTCGTCGTCATGATGGTCATGGACGTCGCACTTGGATAGAGATGTAACTCTACTTTAGATCCTTCGAAACCCGATAGGAGGAGCAATAACCTCCTGGAAAATGTATTGTGTGCTTTAACCGTTTAACTGTCGATGGCTCTAGTTACTTAGGCGCGTTTTCCTCCATGAGGAAGAAAGAGAACTCCTCATCCTGCCAGTCATTACTGATCCTTACAGTCGGTGGCTTAGTGTTTTTATCTATGTCTGCTGTAGAATCTCCCTCGATTGCAGCAGCAGCCCAGATCGTGTTGATAAGACCAGCCACAGCTAGCAGAGTGATGCACGCTAGCATCCACTGAGGCGCCTGCGAGTAGTCGAAGCCTGGCTTGAACTTGTCACCGCCAGGATCGAGACTGAGCTCCACCTGCGCCTGCAGTGGCTGGTCACACATCGCTTCGGCGATTCCTACGCGGTGGTTATCAACGTCATAGATGACGTCGTGTCCTTCCAAAACGCTCGCCCCCAGTATCGTAGCCTTTGGTCCAGCAGTGAAGAAGATTGTGCCCGTGTAGATCCCGTTCCCGACTTGTGCAAAATAGCGAGTCGACGGTAGACAAATGTGCACGTCGTTCTTGAACCAGAAGCAAACATCCGGCAGCGCAGCGACCTGTTCGGACGTCATGAAGTAGAACGTGTCGCTTTCAGGCACGAACGAGAAGCTTCCCACCGCTCGACTCCAAGCGAGTCGGAATGGTTGCTTGGTGCTCTCAGGCATGTACAAGAAGGTCGTCCCGCTGTCCAGTACGCACCCGCGGTCGGCATTGAATTCCTTCTTATCCACCTGCATAGTGTTGTTCGCGTTGCCAATAGACACTGAGAGCAGCGTCACTGTCCAGTACTGGTACCCAGTGTTGCGTAGAGGAGTGTACCGTACCGGTTCCGTGTGGCGAGCCAGATCTACCCCGCCGATCGTGAGCAAACCGCCACCTTCGGCCAGACACTGCGAGAAGATACGAGAACGTGTCACCTTCTGTCGATAGAACTGCTCGTAGATAGAGTCCGGGTGTCGCGAGAAGCCCATGATGCCGTCCGACGGCTGATCGAGGAACACTCCCGACTGCTCGTAGATGCAGCCGAACTCGACGCGTGCCTCGAATGACGACGATAACTGCATCATATCGGACGCCTTGTATGCCGTCCAGTGGTCTCCTTCAACGTACGTCTGGCCGTATTTACACCTGCCATTCTCACAGTCTACACACGGCGGTTCGCCCCTGTTCGACATAGCGATCATGGATCGATCACAGCTTAAATACGTCGTGTTGACCGTGAAGACAAACGGCTGGTGCTTCCGTTTGTTGCCGCAGTTGTTGCAGCCTACACATACAAAAGCCGTCTTGCCGCTACCTGTGTCGATGATTAATTCACGCTGCTGCCCGCCGACCGTCACTTGAATCGTGTGCGATCCAGCACCAGAGCGAAGTCCCATTTCCACAGTCGCTTGATTGCGTGCAGCTTCCCCATCAGGTGGATCTTCGTCACTCAAGGTCTGTACCGCCTGGAGCTCTTCATCTATTGATCGGTGATACCGATACCGCCCGTGCAATGCGTCGATCGCTTGACTACGAGCCATGGTATTCGACATCTCGAGCTGGATTGTGTCCAGTGATGAAGTCGCTGCATACGCGCCCCATATTGCAAGTGATACTAGCGCCGCATAGCGGACCACCGCACCGAGTACCATAGCAGAACCTGTATGAACTGCAGTGCAGTGGATCCAACACCGAAGGATTCGGCGTCAACGGGCACCGCCGACTAGTCAAGCGGATCAATGTCCGTCCCTTCAGTGAACTGTTGACAGAGCTGTTACATGGCAGCAGTTCATTATTCATAGCTGCGTTTGGAGCGTATACACCTACTTTTCGATGTCAAAGGACAAATGTGCGAGCCTCTCGCTTAATGCCCAGAGCTTGGTTGCTGCAGCCGGTGACTGACTCAACTTGGACGGCGCCTCGCGTGCTGGATATCCGAACATGGCGTTTAATCCTTTGGGGCCGAAGAAATCTCCGCCTTCGACTTCGCTCCCCGTAGCAGCGTACAGCGTAGGTAAAGCACCCATCTCGATAGTTTGACGCGGCATCAGAGTCCACAGCATAAACGTAGTCGTCCACATCCAATTGCTGTTGGACGTGGACGGCGCCGTCAGTAGGTTCGTCGACGTGGTGCCAGGATGGCACGCAACAGCAGCTATCCCCTCCACACCGGCGCCTTTCATGCGTCTGTCCAACTCAAAGGTGAAGAGGATGTTGCACAGCTTCGTGTTGGCGTAGTTAAGCCACTGACTGTACTTGCGCTCAGTCGTCACCATGATCTCGTCCTCATCAAACGTCCAAACCGCGTTACGATGCGTCATACTACTCACGTTAACTATGCGAGCAGACGTGCTCTCCTTCATCAGGTCGAACAAGTGCGCGGTCAGGGCGAAGTGCCCCAAGTGGTTCGTTGCGAACTGCCTCTCATAGCCGTCCACCGTCTTGGTGTACGTGCCACCCATGATTCCGGCGTTGTTAATGAGCAGATCCAGTCGGTCGTGGGTCTTTTTGAACTCTTGTGCGAACTGCTTCACGCTGGTCAAGTCACTTGTGTCCACCTGCATGAACTCTACGGCCCCAGCCTTGGGATTCGATGCTAAAGTCTCCCGTATCTTGGTCTCCGCTTCACGGCCTCGCTCCGCATTGCGACAGGCTAGGATTACATGAGCTCCATTGCGAGCGAGTTGCAGAGCGGTCTCGTAGCCGATGCCTGAGTTGCCTCCCGTTATCACAGCCAGTTTGCCCTCCTGCGACGGAATCTGCGAGGCATGCCAAATGTGGGGCACCGGAGGCCTACTGCTTGTGCTGCCCATGCCCGGAACGATCGAATGGCACAGGAGCCGAACGTTTCTACCAATGACAGACGTGCCCAGGACGGCTGCATGGTTGACAACGTTGGAGCCCTGTAAAACCATCAGACAGCTCAACACTGATAGCTATAAGCTAGAATCGCTTTTATATGTCTTCATTGTCAACATAGTTTGAACCACTTCTCAAGTCTAAATGGGGTTATACTGCTGACGACGGAGTCCATTCTGTCGACGGCGACGGCGCGCGTAGACCGTTGCCGCCAGGATGAGGAATGCACAGCCGACGAAGAGGGACACGGTGGCGCCTGATGCCGTCTCTGCCGTTGCATTGGATTGCGAGACGGTCGCGCGGGTTTGCAGTGCCAGAGTGGCATCGCGGCGTTCATCTTCATCTTCCTTCTTGCTGGCAGATTCAAATTTACCTCCAGCGGCGTCACGCTCGAACGGATCAGTCGGGTACGAAATTGCGGTGCACTTGTCGTCGCCGAAGATGAAGCAGTCGAAGAGGTGAAGACCGTGGAGCGGACGCACAGCGGGAACCATGTGACCGGCACCCTTGACGGTCTTAAACGTAAGGCCGAGCTCGAACCGCTGGTGGTAACCGGCGATCTGGTCATCCGGACCAAGCCATGCACGCCACGGCGACGCAGGCTTCAGTGCAAGACCGTCATCCTCCGTAATCCAGCGCTGAGTGCCGATGAAGTTGACAACCGAATCGGCGTCGCCACTATAAATGAGGACCTTCAGGTCGTTGCCAAGTAGCTTCCGGTACTTGTCCAATGACGAGAATGTACGGTCGAAGTTGTGCGAGATGTACGGCTGGCAGTCCACCCACTTCATGGGTAGTTTGCCTTCAATATGCAACGCTTCCTGCACGTCCAGTCTGTTCAGTAGAGTCTCGGTGAAGTCACCGGCGCACGGCCCCACAACTCCGCGGTAAGTCTGGATCTTCGGGCCCACCTTGTCAAGCAGATGTGAGTGCAGAGCACTACGTTGTTTGTTCTTCATGTGACACACGTCGCCGTAGATGTAATAGTGGTTAAACTCTCCCGTGTCCGCAGCCTCATGAGCTTTCAACACAGCCTCTTCACAGCGCGAAGTGCAGTTGACATCCGTGAACATGCACTGCGCTACATCGTGGTTGCAGTAGTCGAGGAGCGTAAAGTAATCTCCGCGCGAAATGAGGGCGTGTGAATAGTAGTAGTCCATGTACGCGTTGCCGTCGATCTCCATGTCCGTGAGTGGGTTGCCGATAGCAAAGCCTTTGAGGTTTACACCTTCCAGCGGATCGTCCACCAGACGCTCCACCAAGTACGGAATGTACATGCCGGCATAGCTCTCGCCGGTCACGTAGAATTCACGACCCTGGAGCTCCGGGTATTTATTGAAGAACTCGCGGAGGAACAGCCGAAGCCGGTCCGCCACGACGTCATCGTTATAATAGTCAGCGGCAGCCTGCAGGGGCTGGCTGAAGCCGACTCCTGAGGGCGAGTCCACCCACACAATGTTGGCACGGGCGTTCCACCCATACGGGTTGAGCCCCACCGTCCCGTCGCGCTTGGCGACGAACGGGCCGTTTTCAGTGAAGAAACCCTCGGACGACGCACAGCCCGGGCCGCCGTTCAGCCAGAGCACAATGGGGTCACTTTCTGGAGAGCGTCGCGACTCTGCATACCAGTAGAACAGCTTCTCCTTGGTAGGTGTGGGCAAGTGTAGTTGGCCGGCAAAATGTGAGAACGGGACGTCTTCCTGCTTGAGCCCGGGAAGATCTCCAACGCGATGGGCGTCGTACGCCACTGTGGGGGAAGCGAAGAGCATGGTGCCCAGCGCTGCAAGCGCAACGAAAAGCCTCATTTGGTAAGGCGTGAGGTCAGCGAGTGGCGTGACAAGATGAAGAGTGAGAAGAATGCGGTCTCCACTGCAACGCACGGCGCGAAATATGTCGTGGAGGGGGTGATTATGACGGTTGGGCGGATCCACTTAGTGGATGAAAATATAGAATACAATTAGGACATGAAGGGGCGTGTGTCGTCCGTCTTCTCGGTTGCCACGTTTGCCACAGGATGGAATTGATTGGCAAGCATGTAACGTGCTGTCCGACAACTTGGATGGCGACAAGTACACTCATCTGGCATCTGGATGAGTTCTCCAAGCCTTCTCTACTAGGTACTACATACTCGCAAGAAACACCTTTCTTTCCTTTTCCAGCTGAAAAGTTTCCAGTGAAAACGCATATCTTTCTTCAATGTCCTTGCTTAGCTACAAGTACCTTTCTCAAAATGACAAATACAGATACTCCTCCTGCCCTCCAACTCGCCATATCTATAGCTCTATCTACTTTTAAACCACGGTCTGGTAGCCGCTCGAGTACAGACGCTGATAGCGCGCACGCTTCTTACCGTTGCGGATGCCAACGGCCGCGGCCGCCACAAGCACACCACACACGACTGGCAAGATCAGCCAGATCGCCGACGAGCCAGACCCCACCGAAATGACGTTGCCGTTTGCGGTCTTGAGAGCGCTTTCAGAGTCCATCTTCGCATGCGCTGCCTGCTGAACGACCGTCATACCAGCCTCGATCTCGTTGTCGTCCACCGGGTACACGAACTTGTTGCAGGCATCCTGACCGTACACGAAGCACTCGAAGAGGTTGAGACCGTGCAGCGGACGCACAGCAGGCACCATGTGACCAGCACCCTTGACGGTCTTGAACGTCAGGCCCTCATACTTCTGCACGTAACCAGCCAATTGCTGGTCGGGGCCGAACCACGCGCGCCACTTCTGCGTGATCTGCAGCTTGAGCCCCTGACCACCGAGCCAGCGCTCAGTGCCGATGAAGTTCACGACCGAGTCAGCATCACCACTGTAGATAAGAGCCTTAAGGTTGCGGCCAAGGATGTTGTGGTACTTAGGCAAAGACGACGGACTAGACGTGTACAGATCACCAACGGGGTCACTGCATCCCTTCCACAGAACATGCTTACCACCCGTACTTTTAGTCACGTGGATGGCACGTTGCACTTCTGGAAGGTTCAGGTAGATGTGGGTGAGGGTATCAGCGCAAGCGCCAATGTCACCACGGTGCGTGGGTGAGATCTGTACGGACGGCTTTGCTCTCTTACGCAGAGCCTTGGCCTGCGAATTGTCCATTAGGCAGATGTCACCGTAAATGAAGTAGGGGTCCAGTCCACCGGCTCCAACCTCGGCCTCCTCCAGCAACGCCTCACAACCAGAGGGACACGGCGTGTCGTCGAAGAGGCAGCCGATGTGCGCACCGCACTGCACCTTTATCTTCTCATAGGCTTCCAGCGACACCATTGCGTGCGAGTAGTAGTAGTCAATGTAGGCATTGCCATCAATGATATTGTCGGTGAACGGATTGCCAATGGCAAAACCTTTGAGGTTGACGCCTTCGATCGGCTCCTCCACCAATCGGTCCACCAGATAGGGGATGTACATTCCAGCGTAGCTCTCGCCGGTAATGTAGAACTCGCGGTTCTTGAGTTCGCTGAACTTTTTGAAGAAGAGACTGAGGAACTCGCGGGTCTTGGCCGCGACGATGTCGTCGTTGTAGTAGTTGGGGCCTTGGACGTCGCCACTGAAGCCCACACCGGCGGGGGATTCGAGCCACACCATGTTGGCCTTGCGGTTCCACGAGTAGCGGTTCACCTTGATGCTCAGGTCGTCGCGTACGACGAACGGTCCGTTCTCGGTGAATAGTCCGCCCAGCGACGAGCAACCGGGGCCGCCGTTGAGCCACAGCACGATCGGATCGTTCTCCGGGTCGCTTTGGCTCTCGGTGTACCAGTAAAAGAGCTTCTCCTTCTCCTCGAGCTCCAGGTGGCCGGCGTAGTGCTTGAACGACAGCTCCCGGGTCAGACCCGGCAGCTCCTTGATCAACGCGTCTTCGTGCTGGGCGCCAGACACCGTCGACGTCACTACAGCCGCACAGCTCACAAGCAACTGCAGCGCCACCTTCATCTTGGTATCTCACTGGGGAAAATCGAAAGTGATGGACAGAGAGACGAGCTCAATGCGCCGCCCATTTTACAGAGACGAAAGACCAGAAGCAGAGGATACATGTACCTCTGCCCACACGCCCTCTGCTGCAAGGAGACTGGGTTGGGTATCAGATATAGGAGGCTTTCAAGACACATGTCAACATTCCTCAGCCGTTACGTTTCCCCGTCTCTATTCGGACTCTATCCTGTCTTTCAGCCAATCACATAATTTACAGATGCTTTGTGAGCCAATGGGTGTCACGATTGGCAATCACCCAACTTCAACTTCACCAATACAATTTTCAAGTCGATTGATTGATTGATATTGTGCTTGCCGTCCTGTGATGCTGCGGCCGCTAGTCTCCTTTGGACTCGCTTGGTGCTGCACTGCTGGTTGCTGTGTTGCTGTTATTGCCTGGGACGAGACTCGCACCCTTACCGAGGCGATCGCACACGATGGTAATGTGTTTCTTGAGCCGCTTGGTGTCCTCCTGCATCTGTAGCTCGCTCGTCGCTACAGCGGACGCCGCTGCTGTGCCGTCCTTGTTTTGAGGCTGCTTGGCCAGCACAGTACGCAACAATTCCGTCATGGCGCAGTCAGTCCGCTCCTCCCAGCCTTGCTCCACGGCGCCGCTGTCAGCCGTCTCGTTCACGACAGGAGAAAGATACGCCTCTAGGAGCCGTGCGTCTTCGTCGCTGAGATGGAACCGGAACTTAATGAGCATCAGGATGAGCGACACACAGCACGCCAACCGATTGGCCGCACGGTTCAGCTTGGCTTCCACCGCCTCCATGGCGTGCGACAGTGAAATGAGTTGGTCGTACGTGCCGTGTAGCAGCACGTCCAGAAAGTTGACAGCGGCGGGGCTGCGGTCCTTGTAGCGCACCAATAGACGCTTCTGAATCACGCGGAACTGGTGCGCTCGGTCGTTCAGCTGCGCTACCAGCTCGAGCTTCTCCTTCCGCAGAGCGAAGTGCGCATCAATAGCACCGAAGAAATCTGCAAGCGGTAGTGGCTCCTGGTAGAACACCTCGAGAGCCGTAGAAGCACCGTTGTCGCTGCCCTTGGCCTCTGCATGCTGCTCTCGTCCGTCAAAGAATGCACGAAGGCGAGCAACCAGCTCTTGTGATACCATCCAGAGCGCCTCAAGCTCGTTAGACTGGATACGATAGCGTCCGGCGTTCTTCGATACAAGGATCGTCGCCTCAACGCCGTTGTAGTACTGGAAACTCAGTACATTTGTGCCGGAGCCACCCGCCACCACCTGCTTCGCCCACTCGGGTGTGCAACTTGGCTGGTGTAGCATGTCTTCAAACAAACTGGCGAGTTCAAGAGGCTCTTGATTGGTTTCCAGAGTAAATTTGAAGGTACTGGACTTGACGGGAGGCACGAGACGGCAGGCCATGCACATGGGGAGCTTGACTACACACTGCGAGACTCGCGGCTGACCTGTCTCGAGTGTATACGACGCTGAGATTGTAACGGAGAGTGACGTAGGCATGGCATCAGCACTCGGACGCAACACGACCGGGATAATAAGAGGCGTAGACGCCTTGCCGTCGATGCTCCCAATCACGAACGAGGAATCGCTAGCCACGACATTCTCGGGTGTTGACACCGACAACGTCACATTGGAGACACGCGTTGATCCAGTGTACGTGACATACACGCGCATTGTTAGCTGCGTATTCTTACCATTAGCGTCTTGTGTTGAGCCTCCACTGCGATTGAACTCATCGCTACGATCCGGTAGAGCGTCCAGGATGGCTGGTACCTGTGCTCGAATCAACACGCGGTCTTTAGGCTCCGTCCGCCGTTCGCCCTGTGCACGGCGTATGACATTCAATAGTTGTCGATGTTCTTCATCCATTTCTTCATAGTTGATCTCCTTCGTGTCTGGTGCGACAACAGCGGAAGACGGCGGGTCTGTGCCCATGTAGTTGACACTTAGCGCTCCGTCCGAGTCCAGACTCACGATCATTCCGTCGATGCCTCCGAATTCGGCGACTTGCAATGCCACCGGGACGGTTGACGAACACGCAGACCAAATGAGCGTCTTCTCCTTGAAGACACTCCAGAGTTTTGAATCACTGGCAATGAGAAGGTTCTCCATTGATGCTGAGCTCTGTGATACTCTCTCCGTAGGAGATGCATATCGTCGAAAAGTGGCAAAAGCCGACGGATGGAAACCCAGTCGCTTCTGCAGAAAAATCTCTCCCTGCGGTTTGATACCGAATAGCGTGAACTCACCAAGTACCAGGATGTCAAAACTCGTTGATGATTCCTGGTATGACATCCGAGCAACGCGGATGTCTACAATGACTTCTCCAATATTTATCTTCCAGTCGCAGTGCACTGACGCCGAAGCGGCATCTTTCTGTCGGTCTTCCTTACTGTCTTCGTCTAAAGCGTTTCTTTTCTTTTTGAGCGACGCCGACGCCAGAACTTGATAACGGTAGCATTCAAGTTGTAAATCCGACGTGGCAGCTATCACAGCGTCCATACCGACTGCATAACATATCGCTCCAGGGAGGAAGTTGTTGTTGAGGGGCTGTAGAAATGCAAACCTGTCTTGCTCGAAGAACTGCAGCCGACCATCTAGCGACTGCACACACAGATGATCACGCTCCGATCGTGGAGGAGCTCCCCCGCCAGAGCTAGAGCTAGGCGAACCAAAAGGTCCGTAGATAAAGTTATAAGCTGTGAAGTGTTCCCCGTCGATGCCCAGTAAATGTTCGTATCGCAGCGTAATCTTGAAGTAATTGGCCGCCATGCCGGTCCCGCCCACGCCCTCCACCACATAAACGCCGATCCGTCTCGGCTGTAGGATAGCGAGCGCTAAAATACGCTGATTGCTGTCGTAGAAAAAGTTAGTTGTCAATTAGTTTTTCACCAAGTTCAATTTAGAGACGACAACTCACGGAATAAAGTAACCAAGAGCCAATTGCAAAATGGGACGTCGAATATTCTCCTCCAGCAGTAGGTGTTCGATACGGAATTCGCTCTGGGTTGGGCAATACACGCGCAACACCCCGTTCAAGCTGCCAGTTACGATTTTCACTGTGGAATGGAATTCCAGCAACCAGGATGTCAATAGTCAGTATATAACACACGAACTAGGCAATATTTACCATGTCCGGAGGAATCGTTATCCACGTTGCCCACCACCAGCGCACCGGGCGTATACTCCTCGTCGTGCTCGCCCTTGGCGGCCCACCATTCGCGCACCTGGAAGAGGGACATGGTCTAATCGGATATCTGAGGACGCGTCGTTTCAAGACCAATGCAGACCATTGGATGAAACTCATTTTGTGTAAAAACGGACTCTGCGTCTTTTTTGACCAATGAACGCTCTCATTGAATCGAAAAGAACTTTTCTGCAAATAAACGGTCATTCCAGAAACATCAGAGCATGACAGCGCGCATTGCGGTAGGACTGCGACAGCGTGTCGTGGCGTTCGAGCCGCTGCTGCACGAGCGCAGGGCCTTGCGAGCGCTGAAGCGAGCTACGACTGCATCCACTTTGTTATCTGCATCCACCCAAGCAACGCGAGTGGCTTATGGCAGCGTTGCGATCGCAGATCCAGAGGTTTACCAGTTCGTAGCCTTCCTGCTGTCACCCGAAGGCTCCGCATCGTATCCGGACGAGACCCGGCAGCTGCTGGCTGTGTTAGCTAAATTCAGTACCAAGCAGACCATTCAGGCATCCACATTGAAGTCGTTTACCCAATGGGAAGATGCCGTTGCGCGCTATGCGGTGGCGGAGACTGCCGGCAGCTGGAGAGTGTTCGTGTTAGTCACGTATCGCCCTAGACAGCTGCTGCCATTGTATATGGCGTCGGCGAGACGTGCGGTCAAGCTCGTCAATGCCGTCGTAGCACTGGTGACGGCAAACGCGTACATCTCCACCCTTGGCGGTGGGCACTTCTTGTGCCGCCATTTGAGCCAATCGACGTTGCTGGCCAAGCTGCAGATTGGGATTTCAATGGGACTGAAAGACCCCATACTGGAGAGCAAGTGTAGGGTGAATCTGATGTACAATGCGCTGCAATTGGGCAAGTTTAAGCGGGCCAGGAGGATCTTGAAACGCGAAGAAGTTGTGGCGGAGCAGCTCGATAGTAGTGAGCTGCGTAACGTCTGCCATGCTGCCAACGTGTACTTGGACAAGATGGACCGACTGCACAAGGAGCAAGTGCTGTTTCATAGGAAGAATGGACGTCCAGCCACACTGCATGACAATTTCTACCGGCAGCGGATCGTTCGGATGACGAAGTGAGACAGCAGAGTCTGCCCAAGGTACCCTCTCCTTGGAACTTCTACTAAACTTGCGCCACAATTACATAACTGTAACGTTAAACAGGAAGGCATTTCATTCGCTACGGTATCCTAGCAATAAATTACAAACACGAAGGATACTGATACCATCATGGTTAAGTGCGCTGTTCGTTCAACATTGCGAGCATGTAAACACACGACCACCGACAGATAGTCCACTGGCGATTGTACGAGATTTCCTCCTACCCATACGCTTTTCCTGATGGTATTTCATGGTCTGCCCATGGAGGGCGTTCAACTCACGCTTACTTAAAAATTGAAAGAGATAAGGTACAGCACGCTTTGTCATGGCAAATTGCCATGATGCTGTCTCCTAGATTAAAGCTTTCATTCTGCGATTACTCCCCTGGGAAGCAAGCGACCCCGACCGACCGCCGTCTCCACAATGGTTACCTCGTTCGTGTCCAAGACTGCAGTCTTCGTGACTACTTTGCTAGCGTCGCTTACTGGCGTGAATGCTGAGCTAGAGACTGTCAAGCTCTCGCACCCGCAAGGCTCCAGTGCCGAGGTGTTCCTTTTCGGTGCCCACGTCAAGTCGTTCCGCGCGGCAATGGACCCGAACGTTGATGTGATCTTCATGTCTAAGGACTCGTTCATGGATGGCGTGAACCCCATTCGCGGCGGCATCCCCGTGGTGTTCCCCAACTTCGGCGGCGCTCCCGGCTTCCCCAACCACGGCTTCGCTCGCATCACCAACTGGACGTTGGCTAGCACCAAGGAGGCTACTGACAAGGACAGCCCGAGCGTGGCTAAGTTCACCATGGAGGCCAGCAACTCGACCCGCCAGATCTGGCCGGTGGAGTTCAAGCTCGAGTACGTGGTGCAGCTGTATCCTAACCAGCTAAAGACGGCGCTGCGCGTGCAGAACACACACACCGAGCAGATCGAGTTCCACACGCTGCTGCACAACTACCTGTGGGTGGACGACTCGCGTAACGGCGGTGTGGCGGTGTCGGGCCTGAAGGGTGTCGATTACTATGACCAGGTGGCCAAAGTAAACACAACAGAGACCCGCCAATCCATCACTTTTACCAACTCGACGGCGCAGACCGGCAACACGTACCTGGACGCCCCGGACAAGATTGTCGCGACCATTAAGGGTGTCAACACCAAGGACCGTTCCGTTACCGTCCTGAAGAAGGGATTCATCACCGGTAAGAATGGGCAAAAAGCGATTAAGACCAAAACCGACGCCGTGGTGTGGAACCCTGGTGCCGAGCGCGCTAAGAAGCTGGAGGACTTCGGCGACGAGGAGTACATTAACATGGTATGCGTCGAACCCGGTCGTGTCAGCGTCAAGCAACCTCTTCCGGCCGGCCAGACCTACACTTTGCAGCAGAGTATCACGGTCACCTCGCTCTAAGCCGAAAGCAACGTAGTTGTATCCCGTAGTTAACTACCGTACGCCCGTAAACAGAGGCGGGAAATACCTTAGCGATTGCGATCTAACATAAATTACCGCTGCGTAGCGGCGGCGCTCGGCTTGTCAAACCCAATTGAATTCAGATCATAAAACGTGCTGCCCTGATGACAAAGTTGTCTATCTCGGACTCCGAGTCGGAGCCCGGCGCTCGCATACATATCAAGCAAAAGAGTGATATGTTTTTCCAATGCCTTCAGGGAGAGTTTATAATTTACTCTTAACGCATCTAACCGTTAGCATCGCGGCCAAAATAAGCGATCCCTTAATGCTGAGAACAGGCCCAACTTTCATTCCCCATGCTTGCACTGGTCACGGATCGTGTGACGGCAAGACAAACGTTATCCACGAGGCAATCACCGAACTGCTGAGATCTATTGCTACGTTACGGTGGAGTTATTTTCCCACAAGGAAATTGAAGATGTCGCCATCCTGGCAAATGTAGTCCTTGCCTTCCGAGCGCAACTGACCCTTCTCCTTGGCCGCACGCATACTGCCAGCCTTCACAAAATCCTCGTATCCGACAGTCTCTGCACGAATGAGCAATTTCTCAAAGTCCGAGTGGATCACACCAGCCGCCTCAGCTGCAGTCGATCCGGCCAGCACATTCCAAGCACGCGCCTCCTTCTCACCAACAGTGTAGTAGGTCTGCAGCTGCAGCAGCTCCTGACTAGCACGAATGACCTTCGTCAAGCCAGTCTCGTTCAATCCGCTCTCGTTCAGGTACTCCAACTGACTTTCGTCTTCCTCAAAAGATGCTGCAGCTTCCTCCAAAGAGCCCGATACCGTCAGACACACGCTTCCCTCCGCCTCAACACACTCACGCACTGCCTCTGTCATCTCGTTACCCGTAGCTGCATCATCCTCAGATACATTGCACAGGTACAGAGCCTTCTTAGCTGTTAGTAGCTGCAGACGCTCGAACTGAAGTTGTTCGTCTGGCTTGTCGAAGGTCATTCCTTCGGCCAGATTCCCATCTTCCAAGTGAGGCTGCAGACGCTTCAGAACCTCGATCAAGGAAGGGATTGTGGGGTCCGTCGATCTATCAGAAGCGTAAACCAATAAAAATATGAGCTCGCAAAGCACACTCCTCAGTAACTGAAAGCACGCACTTTTTCTTCTTTGCCAGGTTGGCCAACCGCTTCTCCACTGTCTGCAAGTCGGCAAGGATCAGCTCGGTACGGATCGTCTCCAAGTCACGAATAGGGTCCACCGACTCGTCCACATGGAGGATGTTAGTGTCCTCGAAGCAGCGCACGACGTGGGCGATCACCGCCACCTGCCGAATGTTGTCTAGGAACTTGTTGCCTGCCACCCAGTCAAATTGTCTGTTAGAACTACAGTAGTTGCCTGTATATAGCAGTTGCAACGCACCCAGTCCTTCGCCATTCGAAGCACCTCGCACCAGTCCGGCGATGTCGACGAATTCAAGCTGCCAATTGACAAGTTCAAAGCGTTTTCAGTCACTCGATACATTGCAAACTGCTGAGTAGCCCGCGAGTCCCGACCTGCGTCTCGATCACGCGCTTGGACTTCTCTACCTCCGCCAGGTGTCGCACGCGCTCGTCGGGTACAGCTACGCGCGCAACATTCGGGTCGATGGTGCAGAAAGGATAGTTGGCGGCCTGGGCTACCTCAGTCTTGGTAAGCGCGTTGAATAGTGTGGACTTGCCCACGTTGGGCATGCCCACGATGCCCACGGATCGCTGGAATCCACGGCAGCCCGAGGGTGTGCGGGCCACTACGCGACGGATGTTCAGCATGCTGCGCCACAAATTGTTGCACTGGCCAATTTTGGTGTACGTACCGAAAATACACGTGCCAGTTTTATACAGGATGTTTGTAAGTGGATGGATATGCTATTTAAATGACGTGAACTAGATCGTCTGCGACTTACACTGGGAATACCCC
>NW_008649012.1:415845-421723 GCF_000247585.1 Phytophthora nicotianae INRA-310 | reverse complement strand
CCAGGGTTTGGTTACCGAGATACCGGGGTAAGGGTATCTCATTTTGAGATTTTTGAGATTTTAGAGATTTTGCTGGCCACTCAGTTTCAAAATCCCCCGTCTCCACTAGCGCTCACCAGCAGGCGATGGCGTCACGGAAGACAAAGAAGCGAGCTCATGTCAGCGACAGCGACCACAACAGCGGAGATGATGCTGAGGATTTCAATGGCGTCAGCGTCTCTTTCCCCCCGTTTAGCGGGGAGTTCGAGTCCTGGGACGCATTCCACGAGGAGCTAAAGAGGTAATGCTTACAATTTCTCTTCATGTATGAGATAAAACTAATATTTATTCTAATTGATAGGTACCAGGAAGAGACGCATCAACTGTACAAGATTCGCTCTACAAACTCCGTGCCCGATCGCAACAAAAAGGTTTGAGCTGTAGCCTCGCGCCGCGGGACTTCTCCCGTTTTTTTTTACGAGTCGCTAGAGTTCTATACGAAAACGCTTATCTGCACGCACGGTTGGACATTCAAGCCCAGGGGGAAAGGAGTGAGAACCAACCACAACATCCGTTCTATTGAATGCCCTGCAAAGCTGAATGCCGTTCTTATCAAGAAAGGAAACAAGAATTACACAGTGCGGGTCACCAAGCACGTGGCCACCCACAACCACGACGTCGGTCAAGACGTCTACTATACATACGGAGAAGCCCTCAAAATTACTTCTCCAGGCACGCAACGTGTCGTCAGGACGATGAAGCAAGGTAATGACTCTCTATATCCTTGTTAGCTATTATCGTTCCTAACCGTTTTCAATTGTCTTAGGTGTTCTAAGAAGAAGAAGATACTGCGCTATCTCAAGGAGGTCTCGGGGAAAGTTGTTCTACCCAAGGATGTCGAGAATCTTATTACTAAGATGCGTAAGGAGACCTACACGTCTGAGGACGATAACGTGCGCGTGGCTCAAGTGCTTCAAGACTTTAGCGAGGGTCCTGGCAACGCTGTCGACGTCTTTCGTGATAAATCTACGGGGCTTACAACGTGTATTACGTTCCAGACGGCCCACATGCGACGGATGGTGGGTAAGTTTCCGGAGGCTGTCTGCGTCGATTCGACCTACGGAACCAACATCAATCGGTACGTCAAATGAACTGGTGTTGTATTTACCAATACATTGGTGTTGTGGTCACCAACACATTGGTGTCGCAGAAGTAATTGTGAATGCTTTACCAACTAATACTAGTACACCTTATGATCGTTCTACAGATATCGGTTGTTCAGTTTCATGATTACGGACAAGTTCGGGTGTGGAGCTTTTGCGCAGCATTCTCTAGTGGACGGAGAGAGCAGGTTGAACATTGAGTGCGCAGTTAGAGCTTTCAAGCAGAACAACGCAGAGTGAAAGAATGTGAAAGTTATCATCATTGACAAGGATTTCACTGAACTGGCGCTGCTGCGAGATGAATTTCCATGTGCGACTATCATCCTCTGCCACTTTCACGTTATTGACTATCTTCAGCGAGAAGTGAGCAAGAAAGACTATGGGTTCTCCAGTTTTGAGAAGATGCACGTGAAGAATACCCTGACGTTGATGGTTCGAGCGGAGAATGAGAGTCTATTCGATGACTACCTGTCGGCATTGAGGAAACTGTGTGCGAGTTAAACTCACGTTTCTGGATTACTTTGAGGAGAATTGGTTAAACTGCAAGGAACTGTGGTGTACGTTTGAGCGCGAAAATATTCCTCATCTAGCCAACAACACAAACAATCGTTTCGAAGCCAGTTGGGGTGCTCCAAAGGACTTGTTACATCGTCATATGGCTATGGATGAGTGTATCGACCATCTTCTATTTCTACAACAGTCTGCAGAAGGCGTGTATAATGCGAAGGTCAAGCGCGTGGGTTTTCGCTACAATTAAAATTACGATGACGAGATGACCGCCCTGGCAAAGTGCGCTACTCATTATGTATGTAATTTGGTCGAGGAGCAGTATCACGTTAGCGGAGGAGTGTCGTACGTTGTTTCATGTGAGGGAAATATCTTTACTCTCTCCAGTTCTACAGCCTCGAGTGCGAAATATGCAGTCAGCTTGTATGAGAACTCCTGCAGTTGCTCCTTTTACCAGACCGTGTTACTTCCTTGCCGTCACATCCTGTATTTGCGGCGGCAACATTCCGAATTTCGCTCTATTGTTCCGTGTAAGGCGATTCCGCTGCGAAGGTCGCTTGCAGATGACGGGGAAGACTCAAGTGTTCCCGATACCACACAGAAGTTCTACGCCGAAGATGTTGAAGCTCCTTCAAGTCGTGTCCTTGGTCATAATCAGAAGTATTGCTCGGGGTTTGCAGTGTGCCAGAGGATAGCCGAAGTTGTAGCAGACAAAGGCACGAAGCTTTCGCGTTTGGCTTAATCATTTGGAAGACCTGGAGAAAATCGCCCGTCACAATGATATGCCGCCATGTAACACGGACGCATGTATTGTTGGAAAACTCGCAGGTTTGGAGGACATTGGTGACTACGTTGGTGATGGTGTCGCCATTTCATGTGATACTGGTGAAGATACTGGTGATGGTGTCACCAATTCGACTAGTGTTGGCGAAAATACAACCAATTCTGGACGTGATCTGGCGTCCGATTCGCCGATGGAGATAAAAATCGAAAAGGAAAGACGGTCCACCCAGGCTTCAACTGCGATAACTAGACGGAAACTAAACCTTTACATTTCAGACAGCGACTCGAGCGATCAAATAGTCAACATTGTGTTGAACACGGCCAGTAAACCTGCAGGAAGACCACGTGAAAAAGCTTCTACGAAGAAGGCCAGGCGTCGAAAGGAGTTTCAAGACACCAAGGTGCTTATTCAGCAGATAAACACCTATGGAGACACCACGTTGTCCACCTTGCGTGAGTATGTGGATCAAAAGAAACTGTCGCTGGAGCAAATAGAGCCACTGTTCAATGCAATTCGCCCCAGGCGTGATGATGCCGTCTTCAAACGACCGAAAGGACATATGGTTACTCTGAGGACAACAAAGAGTGTGGAAACGAATATAAGATACACACTTCCAGAGCAACTCGTCCTGAAAGCTCAAACAGCTGGCAAGAACGCCATCTCGAGAGGGCAGAGCGAGTATGGCCGTACCCCACCACACGAGGACATCACCGTTTTATTTTTGGATGTGGGATTATTCTCTCTTGTTGACATCGACACTATGCATGAATGGCATTGTCTGAAGAAAAATATATCTGCCGTTCATAAGCTGATGAAGTGGATCGAAACAAAGCCTCAAACAGAGACCCGCTGCAAAATATTGAAGCGTGTGCAAAAGATCAACGTGTACACGTCGTTGAAATCCAAGAGCGGGGAAACACTTGTTCAGTTTGACGACTTGACAAGATTTGCGGGTGAAATGTGGCTTAGTGATGGGTGCGTAGTTGTGGCGGCACTGAAGGTAGCGGATGCGTGGAGTCGCTCCCAAAATAGTGGTAGAATCACCCAAGTGCACGTCGTTGATCCAGTTTTTCTTGGGTTTCAAGACGCTGCAGACCGTGCAAGAATGTTGGATACCAGTGAGCTGTTGCTGAGTACAGTCAGCCAAAGTCGCGTCATCCTGATTCCAGTCTACATCGTCGTTGACATCAGCCATTGGTGCGGAGCGATCGTCGACTTTGGCTGCAAGACAATCTGGATCTACGATCCAAAACACAACGAGGAATATTTGAACGCAGTGACTACAATCATGACCAAGAAAATTGTGCCAGTGATCGACCAAGCCTGTAAGTTAACTATCCGCCGGTCTTCGGCGTGGTATCAAGACGATGGGCACAATTGTGGGGGTTTTATTGTGAAGTGGTTTGAGACCTATATCAATGTCGCTCACAACACTAAAGTGGCCGAAGACCTGGTGCAGCTGACTCCAGATTTTACTTCTGCTAAAGACCTGGACGATTGCAGATACAAAATGTTTAAGTCAGTCTTTATGGATGTTACAAGCTAGTTAACTAATATGAGACCCACAATTGCAATCGTACATACACGACAAATGTTGACTTCCCCCGAGATCTAAATGTTCTTCTTATGACTCTGAAAAATGAATGCGCAGAAAGCTCAAAGGTACGTAGTACACACAATGCTTCACCAAGTTTTAGACATTTTTTTCAGAGATACCGACCATACCGGTTTTTACATTACCCTCGCCATAGCGATATTCCTTGAAGCAAATGGCTGTTTTACACCCGTGAAGTGGTGAACGTAGGGAGAGCCTTAAATATTTCGTTTAACCCCTACTTACCGTACGCGCCAAAATGATAGGACCCCCTAATCGGGGGTATACTTTGGCCAATATCTCAGCTTCTACTTGGAATTACCGGCCGCCATTTAGATATGTTATCTTTATTAGTGACGCTACTTGTGCTAACAACTCCGATTTCGCAAAGATTCGTGTAGCTGGTATACAAACCACCACTTTCAGAGGCGACGACACAATTTAGGACCAGCCCCTTTCTTTGAAAAAATAAACACTTTCTATGCGATCCCATACGAATTTTTATATTAGAAATTAGTACTTAGTGAGACTGCCTTTCTGCTTGATTACAGCTAGGCACCGGCGAGGCATGGATTCCACGAGCTTCAGCAAGTACTCGTGCTCGATGGAGTCCCAAGCAGATAGAATTGCGGCTTCCAATTGATGCACAGAGCTGTACTGGCAGCCGTGAGCATACACCCGCGCCGCTAGCACCGACCACACGTTCTCGATCGGGTTACAATCCGGCGAGCGTGGTGGCCAAACCATGGTGTCGATTTCAAGGTCAAGCAAGAACCCGTCGTCTCGCGCGAGGCGTGGATCGACGCATTGTCTTGCTGAACGACAACGTCAGTGCCATGGTTAGAGCGGGCAAACGGCAGCATATACTCGGAAATAGTATAGATGTAGTCGCTAGAACATTGTCGTTCTTTCAAAATGGCCAACTTGCTCTTGCCTTGCGCCCTAAACCATCACACTGCCTCCCCCATTTTGGCGACGAAGGTACGTTTGAGGAGGCTGCCTTAAGTCACGCCAGTAATACTTGTAGCCAGCAGGATCGTCAAGGTTAAACTTTTTTTTCATCTAAAAAAAACAGTATATTGCAAAATACCTAAATAATACAAAAACAGTTAGGATCCGTAAAAAAATAAATTCCATACAAACGTACCCGGATTAAGTATGTGCTCTTCAGCCCAGGTCATACGTGCGGCCTTGTGGGCGGCAGTGAGAGGTAGCGTGCGCTCCATCGTGGTGTACACGAGATGGTCCACACGCTGCATCACTCTCTGCACCGTTCTTACCGACGACTGGAGGCCAACACTTGTCTTCAGCTCGGCTGCGAACTGGTTACCAGCAACCGCTGCACGCACTATCCGTCGGACCTCCCTCTCCGTAAGTGCTGGGCGTCAACCGAGTTCTCCTTGCTTCTTGACTTCGTCTGTCAAGGGACCTCGTTCTTATCTGATCGTCTTCCGTACAGACGTGCGCGAACGGCCGATCTTCCTTGAAATCTCGTGCAACGACGTGCCGCGGAGACTTACTCTTTAAGCCTAGTTGCTGCCTGCTCCATGGTGCTATGACCGCTCATTCTTCAATGGGCCGTGGCAAAGCCCTCACCGACCATGAGTACTGGTGGATTATAGGCCTACACGACGCGAGTTGACTTGGCTACACCAGTCTTTTACATGCAATATCACCCATCATGTAGCCTACCCCTACCTTCTAGAATGCTCTCATAAATACGTAACTTACAAATATAGCCCACTAACGGTCACACTTTTCTGCGACATCCCTATTGGTCAATTTAAATTCTAGAATTGTTTCATTTACAAAACCAAACGACGTTGGCAGCGACAGAGCTCATTACGCGAA
>NW_008649012.1:410734-411821 GCF_000247585.1 Phytophthora nicotianae INRA-310 | reverse complement strand
CACATCCAGTGCTGGGGCGATAAGGATGAGTGACGCAGAGAGGGCTCGACTGCGTAGAGCTAACATGAGTTCTTCCCAGCGTGAGCGCACTCGGCTGAAGAATGCAGAGAGACAGCGGTTACGCAGGACCCAGAGAAAAGCTGAAGAAGTGGAAGGTGATCGTGAAAGAAATCGCCTATCGCATCAGGCCCAGCGATCGCTGCGCACCCAGGTTACCCGAGAGCATGAGTGTGAACAGCAGGTCTCTAGACTATCTCTGCAAACCGAGGCGGATTGTGCGGCTTTACGAGAAAGAGACACTGAAGCCCGAGCCCTTCGGCGCTCCCAGCAGACAAAGGACGAGCGCACGGAGGAGCGTGAAGCGAATGCTGTGGTTCAGGCTACGCGACGCTCCCAGCAGACTGACGACGAGCGTCACGTAGAGCGTGACGCCGACCGAGAACGTCATACCAACGCTAGGGAACAGCAGTCCGATGAGAGCCGCGACGCACAGCGAGAACGCGATCGAGAGCGACGCGAGATTAGAAGGGCGCTGCAAACGGAGGGAGAACGCGAAGAAGAACGCGAGCGCGTTCGTGAACCCCGTCGAACCACCCGCCACCGCGACGTACTTGCGAACCACGAAGATTTCCGCCCGTCAATGGTCACAGGTCCGAATGTTGATGAAGAGAACAGACGCCACCGTCCTTCTCCCACTACGGTGTGTGCCCACTGCAACGCGTGGAAGTGGCCTGGTGAAAGCAAGGTGGGTTGTTGTCTCGAGGGAAAAGTCAGACTATCATCTCTGGCTCCTGCGCCAGCAAAACTTCCTCAGCTTTATGGAGACCCTGAGTTTCGAAAGCACGTACGGACATACAACCAGGACTTTGCATTTACGTCTATCGGTGCATCAAGCCCGTCGACAGGAGGATAACAGCAAGTTAACAAGGACAACAGCGTGGTGGGAGACCGCGGCGTGTACACCTACCGGATTCAAGGCGCTATGGGCCACTACTTGGGTTCGTTGCTCCCATGCATTGATCGTCGAACTGGCCAGAGGACGCAGCCCAAGTTTGCGCAGATCTATATCGTTGATCCAGATATGCAG
>NW_008649012.1:408028-409881 GCF_000247585.1 Phytophthora nicotianae INRA-310 | reverse complement strand
TAGACGCGTATCTCCATGAAGCTATGGAAGAGGCTAGGACTATCTTGGGTGATGGCAAAGGCCTTCTGGTTGAATATGATCGTGGCACTGGAGAGCTGGCTCATCCAGACCGAGCTAGGAACAAGCACTTCCTCCATCAGATTGGGAAGAAGGTCATCCTGCCGTCTTCGCACCCGGAAGTCCGCGTCAGATGTACCAATCGTACCAAGACTCCATGGCTATCGTTAGGGAATACGGCAAGCCTGACATCTTTGATACGATGACTTGCAACCCCACGTGGGAAGAGATCAAGGAGAAGATTACTGATCCAAACCAGACTGCCCAAGATCGCCCAGATATCGTCGCGAGAGTATGGCAGCAGAAGTTGGTTGCTCATCTAAAAGACCTGGATGAGAGTGTGCTTGGACGGGTTGCTGCTCGGATTTACGTTGTGGAGTTTCAGAAACGTGGTCTTCAACATGCTCACATCTTAGTCATTTTGGCTGACGAGGACAAACCCCCGCACGCGACAGATCATTGACAAAATGGTGTCTGCGGAAATACCGGATCCTGAGACTAACCCGGGTCTTTATGAAACGGTCATGACGTCTATGCTGCACGGACGCTGTGGTGCAGCAAACCCATCATGTGTCTGTATGAAGGACGGCAAGTGTACAAGGGCTACCCGAAACCGTTTGCGGAAACGACGCGGGTCAGTGATGACGGATTTCCGCAATACAGACGCCGACGTCGACCAGAAGGATTTCTTATCTTTAAAGGGAAAGAGTACGACAACGCAACGGTGAATCAATGGGTGGTACCGTACAATCCCTATTTTACACAGAAGTACAATTGCCACATCAACATTGAAATATGCACGGCGCTCTCGGTGGTAAAGTATCTGTACAAGCACGTCTACAAGGGATCCGACAGGGCAGTGATTACAGTAGAGGCGGTGCCAGGTGAGGCTGCTATCAACAGGCGGGAGCCCAACGAAATCATTCGGTACGTAACCGCGAGGTACATCTCGCCAATTGAGGCGTGCATGCGTCTCCTTGGACACGTCGTTCAGGGAAAGACCCATGCGGTGTGTCTCCTTACGGTGCACCTCGAAGGTCAGCCGATGGTGATTTTCCGGGAGACAGAAGACCCGGAACGCGTCATTGACCGTAACGATCGCACGAAGCTTACCGCCTTTTTCGAGGTATGCGCGAGCGAAATCCCCGAGGACCAGGTAGCCAAGACAATTGTGTACCAGGATATCCCAAAGTACTTCCGGTGGAACAAACACAAGATGTGGGTCCGTCGCAAGAAGTACCAAGCAGCGCTAGGACGCATGGTACACGTGTCTCCAAGAGATGAAGAGAGGTTCTACTTGCGCGTGTTGCTGTGTCACCGCAAAGGACCTACTTCCTTTGTGGACCTTCGGACTGTGGATGGCGTCGTCTGTGGATCGTACAAGGACGCGGCGGTACGCTTGGGATATCTCGAGAATGACCAAGAGTGAACAGCCTGTATGGAGGAAGCCGCGACATTCTAGATGGCGTATCAATTGCGTCAGCTTTTCGCTACGCTTTTGGTGTACTCTCAGGTTGCGCAGGTGCGTCAGCTATGGGATGAGTTCTACGAAGCACTGTTCGAGGAATTCAACCGCCGATTCCGCGCCATGGAAGGCCAGGCGAAGGACAACTTGGTGATGGTTAACACACTCAAGAGTCTGAACGAGTTGCTTCAAGTAAGCGGAAAAGCGGTAGCTGAGTTTGATCTGCCGCAACTTGACCAGCTCCCGGATCTACTTCTTCGGGAAGCACTACAGGCCGATAACAGTCTCATTGAACGCGAGAGCGTGGCTTATGACAACCACATGCTCCAGG
>NW_008649012.1:400546-407884 GCF_000247585.1 Phytophthora nicotianae INRA-310 | reverse complement strand
CACTTATCTGGGAAAATTGTCATTGCAGTAGCGTCCAGCGGGATTGCGGCGCTTCTGTTAATGGGAGGCCGGACGGCGCATTCTACCTTCCGGATCCCGCTGAAGTTGAACGCGGAGTCGACGTGTTCAATCAACATGCGTTCCCCACTGAAGGCACTTATCGAGATAGCGAGCTTGATCATCTGGGACGAAGTTCCGATGACCCATCGCCACGCATTCGAGGCTGTGGACCGTTCTCTACGTGATATTCTGGACAACGACGAACCTTTCGGAGGAAAAGTAATGGTGCTTTCGGGTGATTTCAGACAGATTCTTCCGGTGGTAGCGCAGGGAACACCTGCGGACACCATCAGTGCGTATCTTAAGTCGTCGGAGTTGTGGAGCAAGTTCGAACAAGTTCATCTCACAGAGAATATGCGAGTGAGATCTGCTGGAAACGAAACCACGGCAGAGGAACTTACAGCCTTCTCCGACTTCCTTCTTCAAGTTGGTGAAGGGAGACACGAAGTCAATCCTGCATTCAGTGAACATGAACGGTATCCCGCCGCACAAGTTAACGCTGAAGAAGGGTGCTCCGATCATGATGATGCGGAACTGGAACCCCAACCTAGGACAGTGCAACGTGTTGTTGAGCTAAAACCGCATGCGATCCACGCGACTATCATGACAGGTGAGCGCCATGGCCAAGATGTGTTCATTCCGCGGGTTGTGTTCCTCAGTGACGGGGACATGCGTGAGTTCCCTTTCCGTCTACGCCGTAAGCAGTTTCCGGTGCAACCAGCGTTTGCCAAGACGATCACCAAGGCCTAAGGACAAACGGTGCAGAATTTGGTTGTATTTGTCAAGTCCTTGCTTTTACCACGGACATCTGTATGTGGTGCTGTCGAGAGTGACGGCGCGGTCGAGACTCAAGGTGATGATCGAGTATCCAGAGCACGTGGAAGACGACGGAGCGTACACGCAGAATGTAGTCTACCGACAGATATTCGAGATGTAAGCAGGAGGAAGTAGGGGAACATTGCATATTTCATAACAAAAAATACATGTCCACTGTGCATATGAATTGGTCTTTGATAAAGTACGTGTTTACCCCCCACCGAGCGAAGCGAAGGTGGGGGCTATGGAGTACTGTGGGGTAGAGCTGAAACAGCGACCACAGATTGGGACTTTACATGTAGCAAGGCTCCAACCCCTGCCGAGCGAATCGAAGGTGGGCTTTGCGTAGTAGTGGGGCGAGCTGGAACAGCGAGCTCCACGGGTTGGGACCAACCATGCCCATCCGCACGCAAAGCGGGCAGCACTCGGCTAGTTATTAACCCTACCCTCGGAAGGAATGACAGACACACGTCGTGCTACCTTTGATGGGGGTTAACTAGTTGACTAGAGCTCTGAGCGTTCGCTACGCGGACGCTTTAGGCATGGTTAATTGGCTTAGTGTAGGTCGACCCCACCTCCGCTGCGTTTTGGCGTGTCATATACGATGATGTGATTGCGCAAACCAGATAAAAAAAAATGTTGCAAGGCTGTATACAGCCTTTATTATACCTGTATACATGAACTCTCGTCATTTTTTTCTGTTCTCGTCTGATATAGCCGCAAAACACAATAATCAAGTTGCAGATTTAAAGTAACTGTTCTTTTTGATACTGTGGCTAACAGATTTCGGTTTTCAAAGCAACACACAATTGCAATATGGCCTTGCACAATTGCCCACTACTGTCGTATCCGATCCTCAGCAGATATCAAGCGCATGACAGCGAGTACAGTGCGTTCCAGCTAAAATCTACAATTGTAGAGTTCTTCTATAGTATATTTTCATATCCAAGCATTGCATTTAACAATCACGCATTCGTGCAACTTTAAATTGGAAATATGAAAGGCAACATGAAAAAGGTAGTCTATTTGCATACACACCTGTTATAGCTGAAATAATTGTCATACAATAAACCTCGCGCATGATATCCAAATTAAAGATTGCGAAACTTTATTCTTTTTCACCGTATTTTTACACGTAATAATAAAGCTGTGAATTAATCTAGAAGTTGGTTCGGTCTAGCTCTGTTTATATTTTATCCCTAGTGCACGCAACGGGAGAACCTAGCTCTGATCGCAATGGCTGTTGTGTGCTGTCGTTGCATACGCTGGATGTACTCTCACTGTGTCAGCTGAGAGAGAGGAGCAGGCAGCATTACTCAGTAGTAATTAAAAAAATTGCACTAACACATAATCAAATATACATACTGCACATAATATCACCGTGCCCTGCACACATTATAACCCACGTGCATTTCTGTAGTCGCAGCGCGCTTCGAGTGCCGCTCTTATCGTGTGGAAATGTAAATCAGACCAACATTCAAATTACATGTCGTAATGAGAAAGTAAAAAGTAATAATTACAATTTGCCAGTTTACCCTTTCGTGATCAATAAGGGCATTTTGCCCTCTTTCATTAAATTGTGTGTGTGGACGAGGCAGAATCGCCCTTTCTACTTGAATTACAAGGATTTGCTGTAGTACCTTAGGTTATGAAAGGGGGCAAAATGTCCCTTTTGACGGCCTAATGACTTGACCTTCTATAGTTTAGTATCGCCAGGTCAAAAGTGTATGTTCACGAAAGGGTTAAGGACATTATTGTAAATTATACACATATATACTGCACGCGTGCATGGTCAATATGTTGCCTGATCCAAAGAGCACTTGTGTCCAGGTGCAGCTATCGCTAGCCCCAGGGACCGCGCGAGTCTACCAATCGTAGATCAGGCAAGCTTGGAGCAGAGCTTGCATGCTAGCAAATAAAGAAAGTTACCGTGCCAGATTTTCAGCTACACATGACAGTTTTCGTATAGCAAATGGTAGTTCTATTTACAGTCATACAGGTACGCAGAGCGTTTTCATCCAATAGGTATGTTTGGCTCCTGGAAGAAATGTTTGTCTTCCGTCCAATCAGTAGTATCTACCGCAAAAGTCGGCTCCAAGTGCGACACCGATTAGCGGTAAAAATCAAGTCATTTAAAAACCCTTACGAGGTTTTTTTTAAATGACCCGCTTGAGCGACATCCATCCTCACAACCAGTGGCGCTCCATTGAGCAAACTTCCCGCCTTCCAACCCATGTCACACAAGCACACAATGAAGCGCTGCCCTAAGAACAAGAACAAGGTCAAGCTGAAGGTATGTAATCACGTATCACATACCTCATACTTAATTCTAAGTCATTTTTAATGTAATATTGATAGGGAGTCGAAGTCTCAAAAGCAAACTCTGTCGCCACTGTCGTGGTACAGATGGGCGTGCATCACTCGTCTGTATACCGCTGGAGAAAGCAAAAGACACAACTAGAAGGTGACAAGAAGAATGGAAGCAAGTTCTACGTAAATTCAAGGTACATGAGGCACAGCGAGTGCGCTATCCTGATTAAGAAAAGGGTTTGGGCTTTTTCATTTTCAAGTTCTTATTTTTTCTAATCTATTAGCTGTAAAGTCTAGGCTTCTTGAATATGTTTCAGAAATGAGAAAAACCGCAAACTTTGTGTAACTACGAAGTGCTTCATTTTAATGATGGCAAAGTGCGATCCGGTCTCGCAACTATGTTGCTCTTCGATCGTGGACTGCGCGATTTCTTAAGAGAAATCGCCTTGTGATTCGGCGCGTTACGCACAAGGGATCAAAAACGCGTAACGATATGCAGGTTGGTCCTAATTAGTGGTAGTTCTATATTTTTTTTGGTAGTTCTAACGTTTTTTTTTTTAGAATGTTGCGGATTCGTTTGCGAATTCGGTGAACGTTGCAGTAGAAATTGACGGAATCTTGTCTTTTCACACCAATTATAAGATAAAGCACTCAAGTCTCTTCAACATAGACCAGACAGCTGTCTTTATTGACAACCCCGGAAAATTAACAGTGGATTATTGTGGAACACGATATTTGGCATCGTTCAAGACGCAGCCGAAAGCACAGGGTGATGCAACGTTTTTTGGTGCGCGTCAGCAACAGGAGTAAAGTTGAAGCCATTTATTGTGTTTGCGGGAAACCCGGGGTGCCCAGTTACTAGTCAAGTTACATCGCAGTCCTTTGGTTGCATGTCAGTGGAGCACACAGTACAAGAAAAAGCCTGGTGTGACCATTCCATTATGAATGAATGGATTTCAAAGGTATAGTTGTCTCAATTATTGATTTAATTTTTTTTCTAATTAAGGATTTTCTTTTTTAAATTATTAGATTTGGCGTCCAAGTGTCACCGGCCGCCGCATGCTGCTTTTGGACAGTCTAAAAGTTCACAAGAAGGCAAGCATTCGCGAAACGCTCGAGACCGAGTGCACGACACAGATTCAGTACATCCCCTCTGGGTGTTACTGCCCTATGTCAGCCAATGGATGTCAGCGTAATGCGGACCTTCAAAAAGAATATCGAGTAAGTTTTTTTTAATATTTTTATTTGCTCACTAATTTTTGATAATAATTTGTGCGTAAAATTTTTAGAGGCCTCTACGTGCATTATCATACCGAGCATCCTTTCCCAGCTGACACAACAGAACGCCGTGTGATGGTATCTTTCTTAATAGCGAAAGCATTCGAAAGGCAAAACTGCTTCCTTTAGGTCCTAGAGATGTGTCCGATGTCTTCGCTACGTACCTGCACGCACTGCCAGAAGCTGCTGTTGTCGATGATGCTTCGGTCATCGAAGATGAAAGCTTTGATGAATAAATGCACATTTGTTTGCTTTCACAAAAAATCGTTTATTCTACAGTATTGTTTTATACTTTTATTATTTGTTTGACTGGCGATCCAATCAACAGAATCAATTCATACTCTACACTTTTGTGCACTCAACTTCGTAGAAAACGGCAGTCAAACTCGTAACTTAAAAATTGGTAAATAGAAAAATTACGGTATGAGACCCTAATCAGTATTCAATGTTGAAGATACGGCAATCAACCTCGTTGATTATTTACCGTAGACCATAGGTATTACTTCAGCAGCAACGTTGACAGCCTTGCTGCAGTGAAGCTCCATACGAGACACCAGAACCGATATCATGCATTTGATTTCCGCCTTAGCAGCCCTCTCCAGAACGCGCATCTGCCTTCCAGCGAGCGTTTTAACTTTTCCGTTCTCGTCTAATGGACGGCTGCGATCGCAAATTTCTTCGCGGTAGATTGCTAAGTGCCTCTTGATGTTTACCTTTAACACGCTGAAACAACCCTTGATGGGATTGCACATGGGGAGTACGGCCCCAGTCGTAGCAGATCCATGTCTTCGTGCTCGGTAACGCGATCCTCTGTCTGTCGGTGGGCGGGAGCATTATCAAGATCGACGACAATCTTTTTGCTCTGAAAGAAGCTGCGGAACTCTTGCGACGCCTTGACTGCCCTCTAAATCTCCTCGACGAAAGCAGCATTCTTCTCCATACGAATGCTACCATGTTCCAATCAGTACGTCACCAGCCCAATGTTTGACGAAACAGCACATTGGACCTGGAGGTTGGCCCCTTTGAAGGGTGGAAGGCTGAGCACGGCCCTCTCTCCTCGCCTATATCGCCCTCGCAAGCGCTTTAGATAGATGTTGTAGTTAGTTTCAACGTAGTAAACGATACAGTTACCTGCGTCGTGATGCTCCTTTGATTTCACGGCGAACACACGTCGCTTTCGATATTACGGTCGCTATTACACGTTGTGGGCTCGACTCTCACTTGTTTAACGGTAAACAGCATGCCCTTCAAGTGTCGGCTAGTTGTCGACGTGGCCACCTTAACTCCACAGTCAAGAAACAACATTGTCCTCATGGTGTCCAACGTGTAGGTACAGTTTTCATTTAAGTACTCCTCCAGGATGACCCCGGCTCCAGGAGTCATCTTCACGTGCTTCGCGCCTCCCCGAGGGAGGTTGTCCACGCGTCCACGCCGTACTATGTCGTAGGCAGTAGTCACAGGGATACCATTGAAACGGGCAACAGCTAGCCAGTCTTCTGGACCGACACGATGGGCTTCAAGGACTCGATGAGGGTGTGGGGCGTGATTCGGGAAGGCATCTTAGCGACAGCCGGCAAATGAACCAGACCTCTGTGTATTCTGAGCGCGTTGTACAAACCTCGGACTTTTCGCGACTTAAGCAGAGCCTGTCATTTTGGCGCGAATCGGTCGCGCAAATCTTTTACGACGTTGACTGCCGTATTTTCAACATTGAATACTGAT
The DNA here is from genome assembly GCF_000247585.1 of Phytophthora nicotianae INRA-310. Lineage (NCBI taxonomy): Eukaryota > Oomycota > Peronosporomycetes > Peronosporales > Peronosporaceae > Phytophthora > Phytophthora nicotianae. The sequence goes on along the minus strand of NW_008649012.1, from coordinate 401,698 downwards.
TAGGGTCTCTTATCGTAATTTTCTATTTGCCAATTTTTAAGTTACGAGTTTGACTGCCGTTTTCTACGAAGTTGAGTGCACAAAGGTGTAGAAGAAGGGGTGTCGACCCTACATTTGGTGATGCCACACTGTAACCGTTTGTCGCTCTTGAGTCAGTGTCGCAGGTTCTCGCACTTAGGTTCGATTACTTGCAGTAAAGTCCGAAAACGTATTTAGTGCGTAGCCAATCAGATCGCGTTTTTTCGTCATGCATGATTGCCTGATGCAGGCTGGATAGTGATGCAAATCAATATCGCAGGAGACTTTCCAGTGTTAAGCTTTGAAGAAGAGAAGGCTAAAAGAAAGGTGCAATCGGTAAGAGAGGGTCCAGGACAACGGACAGATTCGTCAGTTAAATGTTTAGTCCCAGCTTTGCTGGATGTTAATCCTCCGAGCAACAGCTCGTTGGCAGTAGCCCAACAACGTGCAAAACTTAAACTATTATAGTTTCATCCTACATGCAATACCGGCTTGAAACCCACTTCGAAATCATCGCACAGTCGCTGATCGCCTAACTCGCTATATACCAACTCAGCAATGCGTCGTACCTGCTTCCTCCTTCTCGTGGCCACGCTCGTCGGGATCAGCAGTGGATTGAGTAGCGCGGATAATGCCGCCTCGGTCAAGGTTATTGCTTCTAAGTCTGACTCAAGATATCTCGACTCTGGCAACAGGGTTGGCCATCAGAACAAAGAGGGTAACGAAGAGAGGATTGCTGCTGTGCTAGCTGCGCACGTGGCTGCTCGCAATGCTAGACTCAGACGACAGCAGACTTCAGAAGCAATCGTGGAAGCTGTGAAGAAGGACCCTTTGACGCGGAAGGAGTTTATTGCGGTTCTAGCTGCGTCCGGCGTTGGGCTAGCCGCACTGGGTGGCATTTTGTACGCTGTGTCTTCACAATTCAAAAAAATGATTTCGCATGAGTAGCAAAGAAGCTGCGTGGCTGGGCATTGAAATCTACTGTAGTGTAAGAAGGGATACATCTCGTGCGCTCCATTAAAATGTTTTAATTCAGCAACACTTGGCCCCGATAGCCTGATTTCGGATAACGACACTTGCTCAACATAAATTTCATGCGTGACACGTAAGAGCTATTTGTCAGTTTTTTTTTTT
>NW_008649012.1:369539-400446 GCF_000247585.1 Phytophthora nicotianae INRA-310 | reverse complement strand
GGGGGGGGGGGGGTCTACCATTTTAGAGACTGGATCAACTGTGTCAAAAACAAAAAGAGAATCGTGAATTATTAAGGGCGTCAAAAAAAGGGGGCGCAAGTACCGGAGATGTTATGGTCATTCAAAAAATTATCTCAATTTTCGGGTTCGCAATATACTTCTCTTGTATTATTAAATTTTAAATTGTTGATGTACAGCTCAGTCTAGAAGTGCTTTTCAGCCTTCGTTCTCGTGTCTTAAGTTTTCTGGAAAGTGTAGCTTCATGGTGCTGTTCTTCTCGCTGGAAAACAATTTCGTTACAAAGTGAACAAGGAAAAAGTTAGTCCCCTAAAACTACCGAGACCCTTTTCAGAAATGCCAAAACTCTTCAGTGAAGTGAGCTGAAGAGAAACAGTGGAATGGTATGAGTTAATCGAAATCTGATGCCAAGCTCCATAGTTCATCCAGTTTCGCTACCCCAGTACAGCAACGTTATTTCAGCTTTTTTGCTGGCCTACACGCGATTACCGACTATGCCTGCACATCGAACTTGAACTTAGAGAGACGTTCGCTCTCATCCCACAAGTTTTGAGCAGCATTCTTGTCGTGAGCAGATTTCTTGGCATGGACACGTTTCGGTGGGCCCCAGATCTCGAAGTAATTACCGGGTCCGTAATAGTCGCCACTCTCAACATCAGCTCCAGTAGCAGCGTACAAAGTGGGAAGCGCGCCAGTATGAGCGTCTTGGAGAACCGGTAAAATGCCACCGATTCGCCAAAAGAGGCGACTAAACCAACCTCCTTCCGAAGCAGGAGGGGCCATCAGATTCGTGGCTGTAAATCCCGGATGGCATGCTACAGAAGTGACGCCTGATACGTTCTGAGCCTTCAGGCGCCGAGTCAACTCGAATGTGAACAACAAGTTGCTCAGCTTGGTCTCTCCATACACCTCAGAGGGACTGTAACCTTTGTCATTAGCACGCATGATCTGGGATCCAGACGTAAAGTGTTCCAGGCTGGCAGTCAAGTGAGCAAGACTGCTGACATTCACCACGCGAGACGGTGTGCTCTGCTTAAGCAGCGGGAAAAGCTGAGCTGTGAGTGCAAAGTGGCCCAAATGATTCGTGGCGAACTGGCGTTCATAGCCATCCACCGTCTTGGCGTACGGCACGGCCATGACTCCAGCGTTGTTGATCAGCAAGTCGAGGCGGTTGTGTCTTGCCTTGAATTCGTCCGCAAACTTGTTGACGCTTTCTAAGTCACTCACATCTAGCATCATAAACTCGACGCTGACAGCATCATGAGTGGATGCCAGAGCTTCACGAAGCTTCTTATCAGCTTCCTTGGCACGCCCTTCATTACGACACGCTAACACCACATGCGCTCCCTTGCGCGTGAGCTCGAGTGCAGCCTCGTATCCGATGCCCGAGTTGGCTCCCGTGATGACGACGGTCTTGCCCTTTTGAGACGGAATCTGCGAGGCGTCCCAGTTGTCCGGTACTTGCGGGCGCGCATCATTTACAGCGCTAATACCGCGGTTGCCCATGATCGCGCGTTGAGGATAAAGAGACGCGTCTATGAACAGATCGCGTTGAACAAGCTCGGACCCATTCGAACACTCACCGTCAAAGGCACAGATCATCATGTCTGACTTGAGCTCTCGCCCGCCAGTGCCCGACAACTGGGACGCCTCACAGATCCCGTCGCAACAGGGGAGAGTGGCTATCGTCACGGGCGCCAACTCCGGAATCGGATACGAGACTGCTCTGGAGCTCGCTCGCAAGGGAGCTCACGTGGTTCTGGCTTGTCGAAGCGAAGATCGTGGTCGCGAAGCCGAGACCAAACTACGTGAGACCTTGTCCTCCACCCCTGAAGCTGGCAAAGTGGAGTTCGTTAAGTTGGACTTGGGCGACCTCAGCAGCGTCAAACAGTTCTCGGAGGACTTCAAGAAGAGCCACGCTCGTCTGGATCTGCTCATCAACAATGCCGGTATCATGGGCGGAGCGTGGGGGCTCTCGGCCGATGGATACGAGCGGCAGTTCGCTACTAACCACTTGGGCCACTTCGCGCTGACTGCTCAGCTGTTCCCACTGCTGAAGGACAGCACACCGTCGCGTATCGTGAACGTCAGTAGCATCGTGCACCGGTCGGCTCCGACGTGGAATGAGGACGAGATCATAACGACCAGTGAGGACAAATACCGGGAGATGGACAACTACGGTGTCACCAAGCTCAGCAACATCCTGTTCACTAACGAACTGGCTCGTCGTATCAAGTCTGCGGACATTGAGGGCGTCACTGCGGCCGCGTGTCATCCCGGTGTCACGGCGACGAACCTGGCGACGGCGTCTACGGTGAACAGCAAGAGTTGGCTGTGGTGGCTGGTGTACAAGATGACGGACTTGGCTCCACGCCAGAGCTGTCCGATGGGAGCGCTACCGACGCTGTATGCTGCTACTGGAAGTGAAGTTGAGGGCGGCGACTTCTTCGGACCCAAACATCTCAAGACGTTTGGATACCCTGTGCGGGAGGACCCGTCCGAACAGAGCAAGTCAGAATCGGGTGCGAAAAAGTTGTGGACACTGAGCGAGAGACTCGCTCATCTGTCCTTCGACATCAAGAAGTAGTGAGTTTGCTCACGGGATCAGGCAACTTAAATTTCTTCAATTCAGTTGATGTCGCTATGGTGTGATTCAACGCGTTGATTTTAAGAAAGAGCTCCTTTCTCAAAGCTCCCGTCCCATGCAGAGTTCTCCACTTCATGTTCTTCATTTCTTATCTTGCTGCGCAGAGCATCAGTAGCAATGAGAGGCAACTCCAGCAAGAGCACGGCGCCTCAGCCTCAAGTTCCTAAAAACTGGAACGCGACCGACATTCCGTCGCAAAAGGACAGGATTGTGATCGTCACGGGTGGCAATTCGGGGATCGGCTTCATCACTGCGCTGGAGTTGGCTCGCAAGGGAGCGCACGTGGTGCTAGCCTGTCGCAACAGAGAGCGTGGTCTCAAGGCGGAAGCGGACATTCGAGAGCTCATCAAATCTGTACCTGGTCACGGCACTGTCAAGCTCGTGTTGGTGGACATTGGAGACTTGAGCAGCGTTCACAAATTCTGCGAGACGTTCAAGAAGATGCATCCGCGATTGGATCTGCTCGTTAACAACGCCGGGATCGTTGGGGGCACGTACACCAAAACAGTCGACGGCTATGAACTGCAGTTTGCCACTAACTATCTGGGCCACTTCGCGCTGACAGCGCAGCTCTTTGATCAACTCAAGAAGAGCGATTCGTCTCGCATCGTCACCGTTAGCAGTCTCCTGCATCGTCATGCGTACTTTATCTTCGACGAGGACAAGATCATGGCCAACAACGAGAAAGAGTACGGACAGATCACGACTTACTCCGTCTCGAAGCTCTGCAACCTTCTCTTCACGCTGGAGCTCGACCGTCGACTGAAAGCTGCGGAGATTATCAACATTACAACTGCAGCGGCGCACCCTGGATACTGCGATACCAAGATCATGAAGAAAGGTGCTGATACCAACCGGGACAGTTGGTTCTGGTGGTTGGTTTTCCGCACGGTGGCGGTGGCGCCACCCCAAAGTGCGGAGAAGGGAGCGCTGTCGATTCTGTACGCTGCTGCGGCTGAAGGTGTTAAGGGTGGTGACTACTACGGACCAAAGTATTTGGAGTGCTATGGTTCGCCGATTCGTGAGGAGCCGTCGACCCTCAGCAAGTCCGAGACTGCAGCTGTCAAACTCTGGGAGTTTAGCGAGAAGCTCACACACCTCAAGTTTGAGGTGGTCAAGTAAGGCGATGTCGGGGCCGATGGCGAAGATTCGCGAGTTATTTCATTGTCAAAAACATACTGAAACATTTTGCCGTATTGCAAGTACTGTACCAACATGAACCTCTTTTGTGCGAAGTGATAAGTTTGTTTTCTGTCAAATAAAGGGAAACTTGGCCGTTGGATAGATATGCCATGGTAGAGATCGTGCCGCGCACGCACAGTGAAGAACGCGCATCTACTCGTGTTAAGGCTTGATACAGCTCTGGTCACATCACTGTGACGAGAGCTAAATAATACCAACTTCAATGTCTGTGTCGCGTAATGATCGCTACAAATTTGTGTTTATCCCGGACACAATTCCCGATCCATTGCTAAAACCTTTCAAGCTCCATGTCCGCAGCTTCCGACGTTCTTCCTACCATTCCCGACAATTGGGACGTCTGCCAGATCCCCTCGCTCAAGGGCAAAGTGGCGGTAGTCACGGGATCCAACTCCGGGATCGGGTACGAGACGGCGTTACAACTGGCACGCAAAGGGGCCCACGTAGTACTGGCCTGTCGAGACGAAACCAAAGGTCTCGCTGCTGCTGCCACACTAGACGAACTTCTCGGTACCGAACCAGAGCGTGGATCCTTTCAATTCCTGCAACTAGACGTGGGCGACCTCAAAAGTGTCCGTGAGTTCGCAGAGTCGTTCAAACGGGGTCATGATCGGATAGACCTGCTCATCAATAACGCTGGGGTCATGGGTGGGAGCTACGCGCTGTCAGTGGATGGATACGAGCGTCTATTCGCAACCAACCACTTGGGTCACTTCGCACTAACGGCTCAGTTGTTCGAACTCCTAAAGCAAAGTCGTGCTGGTCGGGTCGTCAACGTCAGTAGCGGACTCCATAAGAGAGGGGAGGCGAGTTTCAATGAGGATGAAATCATGGTCACCAGTGAGAGCAAATTCGGCCAGGTTCAAACGTACGGGGAGACCAAGCTGTGCAATATTTTATTTACGGTCGAGCTGGACCGACGTATTAAAGCTGCGGGGATTGAGACCGTCACGGCAGTGTCGTGTCACCCTGGGTACGTGGCGACGAACTTGGGGGCAAACATGGCGGCGGCCAACAATAATTGGCTCTACTGGTTGCTGATTAAATTCATGACGCTGTTACCTGGGGGCAAGAGTCCGGAAATGGGGGCCATGCCGACGCTGTACGCTGCTACCGGAAACGAGGTCGTGGGTGGGGACTACATTGGACCGAAAGACAGAACCACGGGATCACCAGCTCGCCATGAACCGGCGAAACTCTGCAAGTCGGAACCTGCTGGGAAGAAGTTGTGGGCGTTCAGTGAGAAGCTGGCAAGCTTGACTTTTGTCGTTGAGAAGTAAGAGGTTTATATCCGTACACTTGAAGAGTACACGTAATATAGTGTCAGATTTCGGAGCACTGCTATACGAAATGACTCAAAACTGACGCGAGAGAGGATTAGTACATGCATCTGCTTTTGCTTCTTTCTTTAATAACGCTCTGTCCCCTTATCTACGACGTTTATAATCACTAACCACTGAAGCTGCGCGTGTATGCCAATATGCATTTCTGGTTCATTCCACTAAACCAGTGCTGTTAAAACTTGTTCGAAATGCATGTTTGCCCGCAACAATCGATACTACAAGAGGAATTAGGGTGACCGTGATTTTCTTGAAGTTATCTGTTTTGAGGGGATGGGGGTAGCGTTTTACACAAGTAGCTATATCAACCGCAATTGGTTGAAGTGGCAGCGGGCATCATTTTTTTTTTTTTTGCTGAGAGAAGAAGAAAAGAAGTTCTTCAAACGCTCCCGACGCAATATAACAGCAGCGAATGTCTTATTATTCAGAACGGTGTGCGATTGATTACCAATACTTTGAGGACTTAATGTAGTTTTTTTTTGTCTTGACGCGGCAAGTTCTCTTTGAGCGTGAACTAATAACATGTAGACTAGAGATTTTTTTGGGTAGGGGCTCCATTGGGAGTGCTGTCAGCGGAAGCAGGTACAAAATATGACCTTAGGAACTATTTGGAGCATACGAGGTAATCACGTTTTTTTTTTTGTTTGACAAAGTTGACGCAGTCTTAAAAAATTTTAGACCCCCCCCCCCCAAAAAAAAAAAAAAAAAAAAAGTAGAGAGGATTTGGGCTGGTAGTGCTGAGTAAAAACACGACATGATCTTGTATATCGTCTGCGACTCACACTGGAAACAGTTATTTTTAGCATGATGTTTGCCTAATCAGCGAACTTCGAAAGATAGTTTTGCCAGCTTTTCACTAAAGGTCCACAGCTTCGTCGCCGCATCCTTCGCATTGCTCAACTCCGATGGGACCTCGCGAGTCGGGTATCCGTAGAGGCCCAGATGTTTAGGACCAAAGTAGTCTCCGCCCTCTACATCATTTCCAACGGCAGCATACAAAGTTGGTAGGGCTCCCATTTCAGAACTCTGGCTTGGGAAATACGTCACCACTTTGAATACCAGCCACCACAGCCAGTTGCTGCTCGCAGATGCAGAATTCGACGTAAGGCCACTTGCCGTCAGTCCCGGGTGACAAGCAGCCGCAGTGACACCTTCCACCCCGTTGGCCTTCATACGACGGTTGAGCTCCTTCGCAAACATGATGTTGTAGAGTTTGGTAACGCCGTAGTTCTGCATCGGCGAGTACTTTTCCGCACTCGTCAGCATAATCTCGTTTTCATCAAAGACCTTTGGTTGACGATGAGCCTGACTGCTCACGTTTACGATGCGTGATGGTGCACTGCTCTTGAGCAGGCCGAACAACCGAGCCGTTAACGCGAAGTGACCCAGGTGGTTGGTGGCAAACTGCAATTCATATCCGTCTGCGGAGAGGGTGTAGTCACCTCCAGCGACGCCTGCGTTGTTAATGAGCAAGTCTAGGCGTTTGAATTTTCCCTTGAACTCCGCCGAAAACTTCTCCACGTTGCTCAAGGTTCCCACGTCCAACTCCATGAACTCCACAGTGCCAGCTTCCGAAATGGTAGCGAGCGTCTCGCGCATTTTGGATTCGGCTTCACGGCCGCGTTGCTCGTTTCGACAAGCCAGAATCACATGCGCTCCCTTGCGCGCGATCTCCAAAGCGGTTTCGTATCCGATGCCAGAGTTGGCCCCAGTCACGATGGCAATCCTCCCCTTTTGGGAGGGAATTTTGGAGGCATCCCAGTACTCAGGAACAGGCAAACGGGTGCTTGAGTCGGTCATGTTAAGGATGTTGTTTGACGGTGAGTGGTAAATGAGCTTCTTAAGGTGTTTTGAAGAATGAGGAAGGCTGTGAAGGTATCAGGAATCGTAGCAGTAGCAGCTGTGGGATAGTTCATTGGAAACACGGTAATGATCGCGTGAAAGTGAATCGCGACTCGTGATCAACGATTTGCACATTTAACCCCTCCGCCCAGCATTTTTATCACGGTGGTATGACCCTCAAATAGTATCCATCGTTTATCGATTAATTCAAGTGAGTCACTGCTTGATACAGTAAATGGGCCTTAAGAATATGATATTCTGTCTTGAAATAATACATTCTAGGTCGACCGAGTCCGTTACTATGGCTGATACCATATACACTAGATTTTCAGTATTTGGCGGCGCATTTGAAAGACATTATACAGCCAAGTGTGTTTTGTAATGAACGATCCAATCGACATTCAGAAGAACATACTCCTGAGTTTGTTGTGCTGGAAGCGCGCGACTCCTGGCTACAACAGCAGATTAGCTAACATGTAACATATACGGAATGAAGATTTGCTTCAAGCATCACCATTGTGTTTAGTCAATCTTTTAGCTCGAGCATAAAACTCAAGCTCTGAAAACCTGCAATCACTTTTCCTGAATTCTTGGGGCCATTGTCTTCTGGGTATCCGGATTGTTGACGTATTTACTTGGTAACATCGAACTTGAGGTGTGTCAGCTTCTCGCTGTACGCCCACAGCTTGGCAGCAGCCGTCTCGGACTTCATTAGTTTAGCAGGTTCCTCACGAACAGGGTGGCCATAGACCTCCAGATACTTCGGCCCATAGTAGTCACCTCCCTTCACCCCATCGGCCGTGGAAGCATACAACGCAGGCAATGCCCCCTTTAGGAGCGCTTTGCGGCGGGAACATACCAGAGATGTGGAAATTTAACCACCACAACCAACTGCTATTCTTTTGAGCCGATTTCTTCATGATCGTGGTGTCACAGTGTGACACCACGATCATGAAGAAATCGGTCACAGTATCCAGGGTAAGCCGCAGCGGCCGTGACATTCTCGATCCCTGTAGTTTTCAGGCGACGATCAAGCTCAGTCATGAAGAGTAGAAGACACAGCTTCGAAATCGAGTAGGTTCCGATCTGCCCATGCTCCTTTGAGCTGTTGGCCATGATATTGTTCTCATCGCAGACCCACGTCCCATACCAATGCAAGAAGCTACTCACAGAAACAATACGCGATGGCGCAGAGTTCTTTAGCGTCTCGAAAAGCTGCGCCGTCAGCGCGAAGTGACCTAAGTAATTAGTAGCGAAGATAAGCTCGTAGCCGTCGACTGTCTTGGTGTAGGTGCTACCACCGATCCCAGCGTTGTTGATAGCAGATCCAGTCGATCGTGTATCTTGTTAAACTCCTCACAGAAGTTACGAACGCTGGTTAAATCGCCCATATCGACTTGCATACATTTCACGCTACCAGGATCAGGTGTCGTTGCTAGCACTTCTTGAATGTCAGCCTGGGCATTGAGGCCGCGCTCTTCATTGCGACAGGCCAAGATCACGTGAGCTCCCTTGCGCGCGAGTTCAAGTGCCATCTCGTAACCAATCCCTGAGTTGGCACCGGTGACGATCACGATCTCGCCCTTCTGCGACATGTCCGTTGCAACCCAGTTGCTACGAACTTGAGGATGAGAAATGGTGCTTTTACTGACATTAATGCCCATCGTCGCGCTTTCTTCAGGATGCAGAGAATTTGGAAATGAGAGGATCACTCAAACCAACCAACGGTCTATCCAAGTGAGACGAGGACTGAGAAAATAGTAGAGAATCTACTGTAAATATGAAACAATAGATGATCGTTGTAGAAAAAAAAGTCTTTGTAGGACTATTTGGTGATTGTTGTAGAAAAAACTGGGATGGATTTGAAACAAAGCTGAACGCTTTGTTTCTCACCGGTAGCGAACTAGCACTGACACAATCTGATAAGACGAAAACGCCAAAAAGTACTGTAACAATCGTAGTGTTACTTGCCTACTTGTCTATTTATCCTAGAATACAAAGCCGTGCTTCGCTCGAAGAAGCTCTGAAATGTACCTAAGTTTCTAGTCTTTGGTTCCATATGCATGTACTACACAGGGATTCCCAAATAAAAAAAGAAGATTGGCGGTCGTCTTCCTCGGATAATAAGCCCTCATTTACCCGCACACACACACCTCTTACCACCCTTATTAATCAGTACTTGCTAAGATTGACTGATGATGCGCCAAAAGAGAGAACAAAAACTTGAGGATCTTGCTTGGCCTCAGTTTTGGTAGATGCTCATGTGGATATATACTGAAATGTAACCTTGTATTAGCTCTCGACAACCGTGTTAGCAACTCACTGATAAACCTACGCGTGGTTCCGGGAGCTGTTAAGCCGCGAAGGTGTCTGGAATACCTACGCAGAAGACGATTTATCCTTAACTTTAGGACAAAAGATCCTTGATATTTAATAATAATCAAGTGAAAATTTAATCCCATACAAAGTGGCGTGTGCTTGTCGATCTCGATTTCTGTCGTTATAATTGGGACCTTAAGAATAAAACCGCGCTGATTTTGACGCTGTCTCATTTCGTTCTCTTTTCAAGGACAAATTTTGTTGGGGGTAATACTCTGTTGGGGTTAATGTTCTAGTTGTTACTAGGGCTGAGGTGGAGGCTGGGATAGCTTTGGGTCACGGAAACGTTATTGGCAAGAACCTTGAAAGCTCTCCTCAAATCTGACTTACTCTACTGCAACCCGACGAACTAGAACCTCCTCGAGACCTTGGTCGTTTGGGGACCGAAACCATCGATGGAGCACTCTAGCCCTCGTAATGCTGATTTCCTCTTTTTTTGGTCTGAGAGTAACCGGCGGTCAACGTCGCTCCTCCTTGCGGAGGAGTCGCTTTCACACAAGTGAGACCACCCAGCAAATGGATGGGCTGAAGATTGGTTTTGTCTTGACTAACGCCGGAGGCGGAGAGGCCATTCGGAGATGCCTGTAAGCTGGTTCTGCAGTATACTGAGGATGTTCTTGGCCGCATTCACGTCTCGGTCGACTGACTTACCACATCCGCCGTGCTTCCGCAAGCAGTGCAGCACTTTGTGCACGGGAACCTTGCGGACAACGCCGTCTCGACACTTGCGCATGACGCGTTGATTCTTAAGGTCGTCCGTTGTTTGACAGTCGAAGTGCTTTTTGCTTGTCCGGAATTCGTCCAGCACCACGACCTCGCGAGCTTGCACGCAAATGCTTTCACTGGACCGGCAACGCTTCGTTTGATCAAGCCCTCGCCAGCCATCCCGCAGTGCCCGAAGCCTACGACCCCATTGGTTCTTCGGGCGCCCGCTAGCGCGAAGCAAGCGCGGTCTAGTTGCGCAGTGCGGAGAGTGTATCTGCGGAACTTCAGCTTACGAATGAACGGGTCCATGAATAAAGAAAGCAGCTCGTGATCGTGCTGAAACCAAACTTGATGGAGTTGCAAAACTTTTCGACCGATGAAGTCTTTTTCGTTGGAGTGTTCTGGAGCAGTTCGCGGACGCGAGGCGACTTGTCGATGCGGTGCTTGGACTTGCGGTTTGAACGAGACTATCCGCTTGCTCGATAGAAGTCGGACGTCCGAAAGCGAACCGCCTTACCATCTTGGTTGACGGCCGTGATGAAATCCGTTCGCCCAGGATCGATCCCCCACACTACATCATACTCCTCATTTCTTCCCTTCGGGGTCTTCGCGAGCGGCAACCCCACTACTTCAGATACACTCTTGTCCTTCGTCTTCTCAGTCTTCCCGTCTTTGCTTTTTTTTCTTTTTCCGCTTCCCGCGCGTCGGACGATTCATGTGCACGCTTACGCCGTATCCATCAGTCGTGATCTCGCGGTGGAAGCTACGGGCTCCAGGCTTTTCCATCTCGTCCACACGGAAGAGTCGACGCCACCACTGATCGGCTATCGCGATCCAAGGTGCGCTATTTTTTTAAGCTGTCTTCCAATGTCCACATCTGTCCGTCATGAACAACCCAGAGACCACGGCTAACGCCCGGACTGCGCTTGAGCAGCGACTTCAGTCCAGTTGAGTCAACCTTGCAGTAGCTGGCCTCGAACCCGCGCTTGGTCGGAAGCAGAGAGAACGTCCGCTTCTCCACGAAGTCCGCATTGTCCATATTTTCCTCGTTGGACTCCTCGACGAGCTGCAGGAACTCGTAGAACATCGGCAGCAAGTCGTGAGGTACCCAGCTGATTTTACCGTCTTTCGTCCGCGGGATCTTCTTGCGCAGCTCTGTAATGACGGGGTCTACCACGCGAACGTACGTAGGATCGAACTCCTCGGTAGCAAACGTCTTGTTGAGAGCCCCATGTGCGGCAGCACGCTTCAGTTCATAATGCTCGATGACGTACGTTCGCAGTCGTTCGGCAAAGTTCCGCACGACACTGTTCTTAACATTCGTAGCCATTTGCTTTGCTGCCGCTTGAAACCAACCCTGGTTCAAGTGCTCCGTCTTCGCCTGATCCAGATCTCCTCGCATCTTCCCAAACTCATCGTTTGCGTTCTCCAGATCCGCATTCTTGACCTTCTGTGTCTTCAATCATTCCTGGTATCCGTTTCGGAAAACTCCGGCACAGTCGCGGGGAAGTCTTTTAGCTTACCGACCTTGCCGCTGTCGATCGCCTATCCTTGGTCGCTTGCGTCGCCAAGAACTTCTCGTACTTCGCTCGACGTGGAACGCTTGTAACTAGACTCAGATACAGCTGGTAGAACGGGGTATTGATCTTACACAGAGGTCGCCCAGCCTTGAGCTGACTTAGTGCGTAGTTGTTAGCCAGCAGGTATGCCTCGGCGATGGCGTAGTTGACATCTTGGATGCATTTGTCCCACGCGAGTCGCTCTGCTTCGGGTTTACAAAAGGACTTGAGCGTCTTTTTCATGACGAAGAAGTCGGCTGTCTTGTTCTTATCGATGCGGTCTGCCACGTCTTGGCGCTTAACTCTCTTTGGAGGCGGCGAATACGTGGGCGACGGCGGTGTCTCTGCGACGATCTCGTCCTCGTAGACCGGCTTGTCAGGCGGGAGTCGCTTTCGTCCCCGCATGGCGAATTGCGGAATGAAGTACATGCATCCCTCCACTTATTGGTGAGGACAATCACTCACCATCTAATACTCCAAAGCTGTAAAGAAGATCTGCCAGACTGATGATTTGTGAAAACAATTAGATGGAAGAATGGTGGTGGTACAGCCCTGGTACAACAATGGAGGGGTAGGATAGACGTGAAGGACGTGAAAGCGTGACGGACGTATTTGAATACAAATTTCAAGACAAAAATAGAAGAATAACGAATTAATCGCCTGCAAGCTGCTCTGCAGCACTTCGTACTGCTATCACAGGATAACCTAGATGGGTATGAGTTTCGTCGTGCAACAGTTGACACTAAACCTCGCGTCGCAAGGGCGACGACACAGGTAACATTTGTTGAGTTATTAACAAATGTTATGTAATAATAGTCGTGGTAACTACTGCAAGTAAGGGCTCTGCCATAATTTTTGAAAATTCCCACACATATACGTGCGGGTCATTCATTCACGAAAAATGAGACATCCCCCCTTCAAGATGTTTAACTCTGAAATAAATGTCATTTCGAAAAAAATTAAGGATTGAGTTTTCTCAGCTTTAACCCCTCCAAACCGGAGAAAAAAGTCAACGTTAACCTGCATATGCAGCTTAATTAATATGAATGTTTGTAAATAAAGGGATGGGTGTCCGAACAGGCACCCACACCCCTGTGTGAGAGTCATGCTAAATCTGTCTTAAACTGCATCCAATCGCTCCGATGGACAACATTATTCTGCATCATGCAGCTTACTGCAGATAGTGACAGGACAATCGCCTAAATCTTGTGAACAGAACCAGCCCGAACAGCATCCCTCATTTTCAGATTTTTGGAAATTGAAACTTCCCATACGAAGATGAAGATACAAAGTTGGGGGTCACCTCTACAAAGTAGCGCAATCATTTGACACGTTTCAGTAGATTGTATGACCAATACGGAATCTAAGTCAAGTAGAAAGCCGCGATCACAGCTGTACCTGCAATCAGCTGAAAGCAAGAATTTCATGAACAAAGATGAAGTACGTGATGCAGATCAGGATGAGCAGTGTGAAGACATGCAAAGTATGTCATTCTTCAACGTGCATCGTCACTACGTTGTGTCGAAAGAACCAATCTTCATAACCTTAACTTGTATTTATTCAGCATAGCATTCAGCTTAATATGCAGCTTAGTACCTAAGGGCTTGTTCGGTGCCTCTTGCGCAGAGTTGGTGTTGCTGGAGTCCCTGGAGTTGATGGGGTATCTTGCACCGCTTTGACACGCACTCGGATCGTTCTACTCTGCTCAACTGGGACCAGCTTTCCTTTCAGCCACTCTTTATGCCAAATATCCCAGCAAGTCATCCCAACTCCCCTCACTTCACGTCTCGCTCGCTGAGAGAGAAATATCGGACCCGCACTGTTGCAGTCATTACATAAGAACGTCGTAGTGGCAGAACGCTGTGTCCTGTGCGAAGGGTGGAGCAAACCTGGCACGTTCGTTGCCGTCGTTTTGCCTGCGACCCTTCGTTTCGCCACTCGTTACTTTGGCGTGCGCTGTGCATGGATGAATGAGATCTCCCAGATGCAATCGGCTCGTACACTGGTAGAGAAGTTGCACGCTGCGTTTCAAACGTGTTTCCTTCGTACATATCTGCCGCTTTCAACTGGCACAACTGGACGTGCAAACACTTCATGAACTTCACGTGGGTAAGCGGTCGTGATTCTTTGTTCTTGTGATACGCATGGACGATGTACGCATTCACGATCGCTAAGTCAATCAAACCCAATACTAGTGACTTGTAGTATTTTCGAAAACGGAGAGCGCGCTGGAGGGAGTACCGCTGAAGACGTAGCTGGTCGTGTACATCGACGCCCCCCACGAAAGCGTGGTAGACCTTCACCACACGGGGGTATGGCACTTCCACTTGGTTAGGGCCATCATGCCGCACTACTCCGTCGATCTCGAGACTGCCTCCAGTACACAGGAAATGTACAGGGCGCGAATCCCATCAACGAATGGCGGCCATGTTGGGGATAAGTTTGGATACTGCCACATTGAAAGAGCCGCGTGGTATTGAAGCAAGACGGTTTTTCTTCTTTTCCACGACTTGTTTGCAATAACCAAGACGTTTTGTCATGATAGTTCCAACGCAATAAAAACCCATCAGCAGTAACTGAATTGCCAGTGCAACGGATGATCGACCACCACTAGCCGCATGCCTCGCCTTCTCGAGTCCCGACCGAACCCTTTATGAAGATTTCGGACAACTGCAGCTGGTCCTGATTTCATGTCGAGCTTGTGTGCATCACTTCCATACTGTTTCTTGCCACAGTAAACCTCGAATCTGTCTATAGGCAGGATTACCAAACCGTTTCAGTTAGCTTAAGCTGCATGGTATAGCATAACTGTTCGAATCTAGCAAAAACAAAAAAAAAACAAAGGGCTTACCGAATACAGTAAGCGGTTACAGAACTGCACAACATGAAGAGCTTCGTGCCCCACTTCTGCGGTTTATCTTTCATGTAGACCCGCATCTTGTTGAAACTTGATCGACCCGGCAACACAGCTTCATCAAAGGCTAAGTGCGCTGGTGCAACGTAACCGCGTGCGAATGTGCGCTGTAGCACTTCTACTACCTTTTGAATTTTCCATGCGCGATCCGTTTGGGCACGAGGGTCGCTGTTCGAGTTGAAATGCAAATTCCGCGATATCTCCATGAATCTATCGCGGCTAAGCACTGAACCATAGCAACCACGAGCAATTGCTCCTTCATCGATTGTTTTCCAGTGGTTAGAGAGTTTCTCAGGATTGGGAGCAATAGTTCTCGCCGCCAGCAAACCAACGAATTTGCAAAGTTCATGAGGTTGAATTGGCTTCATCGCTTCCTGGATATCACGACGGGTCTTCCTCGGGAGCTCCGCATTGAATCGTCGCTTTCTGCTGTACCGCTGGTACGCCTCACCGATACGCTGAGGAAGCTTTTCCCGATGATACTCATTTGAACATGCCGCTATGTGTTGCCACAACGCTACTGGCATGAAGTAGAAAAATAGCGCCACAGGTGAGTCTCCACGACGTAGTACTTCAGCTGTAGGTCCAGAGTATCCTTGACGAAGGCCCGAATAGCTGCTCGAATTGTTTACAACCTCGTATGGATTTTCTAGATGCTCTTGGATGTCGGGTTCGATGACACGCATCATAGCGCATAAGAACCGTTGGCGTAGTATTCCAGTAGTGCCTCCTCGCCAAGCAAGAAGTCGATGCCGATAGTTCCATCTGGGTGGCCGTGCGGCTTGATATACTTGAATCGACTGTCCAAGCTTCGTCCTGGCGGAGCCTTGCGCATCCATCCTTCACCCATCAGCTCTCGCGCCAAACCGAACGGAACGAAAGGTCCCACCCAGTAACCTCGCTGTCCCGTGGAATCGTTCCTCGCGCACGCACCATCCCACTGGCGTTCTAGCAGCTCAGATTCTCGAATGAGGGAAATTCGGAAAAGTCGGGGCAAGACCAGTTGGCTGGGAGCCAGTCGTTTTGGCGGGAATTGACGGGGCCACCCAGTAACCTCTGAAAAATAATCCAGATCCGTTGAAGTTTCCGAGTCCCTGTAAATCGCATTTTTAGGATTTCTGAAATATGATGAGCTTGAAAATAAATGGGCGGTAACATAAACGATTCAAACGTTTATCTTGGCGTTTGTATACCACTGTGCTGGGGGAAAGGTGACCCATACAAACTTCAGGTCAAAATTCTCTTGAACTGCATATATGCATCTTAAGCCTTCAAATCTAAGATGCATTATGCAGTCGAGGAGTTAAACCTCTTTTTCGTACTTAAGAGTGATCGATTCGTACTTAAACTCGTGATGTGGCTTGTTTCTGTTTTTACCAATAGGAATTGGCAAAATGCAACAATCCGACACATGATGCAGACCTCCAGAAACCCAGCCTAGTTCTCTTACTCTGAGTACTTTTTTAAAACAAAGAACAAGTTATTGCTTGTTGCAGATACTTTGCCCTCTATTTTAGACCTCAAGAATAGACTTGACCTACCACTAAATTCGAGTTTTCATTTGACAAGCAAGCTCTATTTGGATTTGACTTTGATGTAGCAGTCTGATTTAGCAACAACGACGTCGTTTTTGCCGTTCTGGTAGGGCAATTCTGCGTTTCGAACTTGCGACCAGCATTTATGTAGGAGATACGAGTTTATAATTCAGATCATCAAGCTAGAAAAGGGTGTTTTATAAATCAGAGTTCAGTCGTAAGTGAAACCGGGCTAATTTAAACGAGTTTATAAGAGATAATAAACCTCTGGGCCAAAATATCATGAGCAATAAAACGTAAAAACACCTTCGCAAAAAGATAAAACAAGTTGACATAATTTATGTTGCTCTATTCGTGATGGCGTCGGTGTACGCAACGGTGGAGCCGCAGTTCACGCGGGAGCTGCTCTCGCCGGGATTGCGCGTGGGTTACACGGACGAGGGTGGTGTGTGGCAGTTCCTGGCGCCTTCTCTAGCGCAGCGCCTTCCACTTCGCGCCATCGAGTGGCGCAACCTCGTAGGAGTGACCAAACGCATCGAACAATTGCCGCTGCACTTTGACGAAATCTCGATTAAAAATGTGAAGAAAGACCTACCGCATGCCTGCATTTACCTGGTCAAATGCGAGGATCTGGACAGCTACAGGAGCGTGGTGCGGCCTCCATTGGTCGCGTGGGTGGACGCCATGACGGCTGCCAAGGTGGAATGGCTCGTGCTCTACGTACCGCTGGGAACACGTCCCAAAGCCGCTGGAAACGTACCCAACCCCGTTTACAGGAAGATCTTTGACAGGTTACGAACTGATTTCACCCATAGGAAGGGCGGGCCACTGTTGGGTGGGGCTATAGGACCGGCCTCGACCCATTTGGCTTTGCAGGAGAGAGTGTGCAAGATCGACACGTTGGAGGTGACAAGTGTATTAGGACAGCAACAACAGCACGAGTCTCAATGGACAGAATTGCTACTGAGACTGCGGCATTGTGTCATGGACGCATTCCAGACCAAATGTTTCCAGTACGAGGAGAGTCTCAGAGTGCTGGATGCTAAACGTGGAGCAACTGGGTGGGACTTTGGAGCCTTCTTTCTGGCTAAAGAGAGACTGGCGCTCATGTACCAGCAAATGTATCTACAGGACGATGCAATTAGACATGTAAGGAGATGACGAAGAAGGAGGAAAGTGGTTGGTATTGACGTAAAAATTGTTGCTATTTGTTGGCCAGTTGGACGAGCTGGACGCAATTTTCGTCAACTTAAACGAGACAGAGAAGCAGGCGTTCCAAGATGGCAGCAAGACCTCGTTTACATCACAAGATCCGATTTTCACGCAGTCTCCAGTGAGTGTAATGCGATTCCTATTGATATCAAGGTTATGACCACTAAAAACTATGGGTGGTGCTATTGTAGTTGGCGTTGGACCTAACTGAGACCCAGCAACTGATTGCTTCGAATCGCGCTTCAGCTCACCTTGTCTCTCTCTACTGTTTCTGTCGACAGATCCGCACGCTTTACGTTATGGGGAGCTTCCCACAGCTACTGACGCGTGTCAGCTCATTTATCGAGGCTTTTCTTGCAGAGTTGAAGGAAATGGCGTCGGGAAACACGCTTGACTGGCATCAGCCATTTCTTTGGGCAGTAGGCGCCTGCATGGAGGTTTCCTATGCGTGTGAACTCTCGTGGAGCGGCCGTGACGAGGAATGGACTGCCTCTAGCGTCTCCGTGCAAGCGGCACAAACAATTCCGGTTGAAGAAATGTCCCGTGCACTTGGGAACGTATTGTACCTCGCACGTCGATTGCTGAAGAACTTCGCAAGGTCTAACCGATCCCGGAATGACCTTCGTGTGTCCTTCTCGAGCATTCCACATGAAGATACTGAGGCAGAGTCTTCGCTGAAATGGTATCAGCAACTGGAGCAGGTGTTTGTGGCTCCGAAATCGCGACGAACTGATGCCTGCGAACCGTACGAGCGTTGTCTGTCAGAGGTGTCACACTTAGCCTCCATGTATTTCTCGCAGTCTGGACGACATCGGTTTGCTGTATTTCTTGGAGGGGAGTGCGCGCGTTACCATCTAGCGCGTGGGGAATTCGAGAGCGCATCGAGACTCTTACGGTCGCTGGCTCGACAAAGTGAAGAAGACGGGTGGTGGACGATCTTTGGTGCTTGTGTGCGTAGTATCTGTCAAGCAGAGCTGGCGTTGGGACGATCGACACAGGCAGTGGCTGCATGCTTCAGCATGTTGCAGCTGGCGCAGGAGGAACAGGTTGGTGTGAGTAAAGAAGAGATGGAACAACTTTTGGTTGCTCTTGTGGCGAGTCTTGATAATAAGAGCGCAGGAGGGAATACAGTTGACTCAACAGAAGACAACAAGATATCCGGCAGCGAGCCTAGAGTCAACATGGGCGAACTATTCAGACCGACAGTAGCTGTGGAGACAACGCGATCAAGTGGAAGTGCATTAGAACATGGAGATATCCGTGTTACACTTGGTATTGCCAATGATTTCCCCGCGGGAGTACATCTGGAAAAAGTTCGTATTCGATTTACGAGGGCACCAATCGGACACGAAAACCCCCAGAATGATGAACCTCTGGCTTCGATGTCACGACGCGTTAATGAACAGGAAACAACCCCAGAGTCGCGTATTGTGTCTGCAGATTTATCATCAGATACGGAGCACGATCAGCTATCCGAAGGCCGTTCTGTTGAGGCGGAGATAGCGACGATACTTCACAAAGTTGTTGAGAATGTCCACAACGAGATCGAATACGACACGGGATTGCTGCTAGAAGAGAATGACGTCCATCTCGATGAGAAAACAGGCGTGAATTTGGTGTTTCTTCACTCAGGTATCCCGATGGGGCATTACACTTGTACGGGGATTGAATGCGTCCTTGCGGGGAGCACCTTTCGCTTGCTTCCTCCCAGTGCGCTTGCTCTCGCTAGTTTCGACATTTCTGCGAAGGAAAGCACAGTTCAAGTTGCTATTGATGGTGCGCCATTGCTGGTGCCAAGACCACTGGCTCAAGTGGAAACGGTTCTTGTCTCTATCCAGGCGAATGATGATATGGTGGCGAACGGAACGCTACAAGTGCGTGTATTTAAACATACCAGTAAGAGTAACCAGACTGGGTATATGATCCACGATAATGACGAGGAGCTAGAAGAGGAGAACGAAAGCGGTGAAGAAGAGTGTGGCATCCAGTTGATTGGGGCAAAACTAGGTGACTCAAATATTAGCATCACTGACGAAGAACCAAGCAGCATGCTGAGTGTAGCTCTACCGACGCTACCCCGTGGAGGTTCTCTGTCATATATCGTATATCTCGCAGTGCCTCCAATGAATCGAATAGATCGCAGCTCCGAACCAGACGATGAGAACGATGACGTCTCTAGCGCTACTATTCGAGCAAGTGTACGGTATCACCGAGGAGCTACAGGTGCGAGCTCTCCAACAACGACTACAGAAATCCGATGTGCTGAGGCAACTTTCCGCGTGCTGCAGCCATTGACAGAGATGGTGCGACTTAAACGCGTTGGAGCACGGATCTTCGCCTCCATCGCTCTGACATGCAATCCATGCATCCCCGTTCTGATCCAAGACTACAAAATGGTATTTTCCCACAAAGACACCGACGTTCCTGTGCAGAGTGCGTTGGTTACCGTGGAGGAGGATCCGAATATGAAGCTGCGAGGGACAAAGCTGCGTCCAAACGACTGTGTACACTTCGCATTCACCCTAATTTGCAGTCCAGATTTCGAGAAGGAACGTAACAGCTCCTGCTCGCTTCAATTGGAGCTGAAATATGACGAAGCCTGGTTGAAAACTGTGAATATTCAGTTGTCACTGGCAGAAGTCGAAGGAAAACGCTACCGAATCGACGTGTTGCCTAGAGGACATGACACAACACACACGCTTTCTGACGATACGGTTGAGGCTACTGCGAGTGAGCCGATGACGTTCCAGATCCACGTGCAAGAGGAGGTTTCGATGTCGAACAAGGTTGCGTTGACGGATGATTCGAGTGTATTATCACTGTGTCTGAACGAGAGCAGCGAGCGAGACTGGATCCTCGTAGGAAGACAACTCGAACGCTTTACGTTGGATCCCTGTTCCGGACACCACAGCGATCGCAGACGCGAGTTCAGCACCCAGAAAAGACTCTTAGCAACTCGTACAGGCCAACTACGCTACCCTGCGTTCCACCTTGAAGTAGACGGTCAAAGTATTCCAGCAGCACGAGTTCACTGCCAGCAGAGCAGTCGACGAGTGATTGTTCGTGAGAGTGTCTAAGGTGGAGTTCTCTACTATGTAGTAATTGATAAGTACTTCATGATGCTTCAACATCGGGAAGCACCAGTTTTTATGCCACAGCGTCGTCGGCCAGAATGCCGAGAGCACGCAGCTCTCGCTGTTTGTCTTCGCAGTTGACGTACGAGTCGCCATTGCGGATATGCCACAAGGCGCCACCTAGATTCACACCCCATGCAGCTCGAGGATACGGCACCTCAGGAGGCACAGAAAACTTGGTGCTCATCGACGCACACGTACCGCCGTGCAGCTCGGCATACGCTCGGAAAGCTGGCAGCAGCACCTCGTTCCAACGCTGATCGTTCGAGCGCCACACGAAGCCAACCTTGTCCAGCTCTGCACGCAACTTAGACGACAGCGCCACCTGACCTGAACGTACGCGCGTGATCCACTGACCAAGTCTGAAGCCTCGCGTAAGCACTGGCCAGTTCGGGTCACGATCAGGTACCACGAAGTCCGTTGTCACAAGAGCGTCACTGCCGTGCAGTCTCCGATACGTGGTCAGAGCTGGGATCACCACACTGCGCACAGTCTTCTCCACACGGTGACGTGCATTCCACACAAAGCCAAGAGCATCCAGCTCTTTACGAGCTGTCTGCACCTGAGAATCGTACGCTCCTCGACGGATATTCTTGACTGTATCTCCCAGCTTCAGCCCCCAAGAATCTTTCGGCCATGGCTCCCCCGACGGAACCACAAAGTCCTGCGTCACATCGCAGTGTCCGTATTGAGCGGAGAACACCTCGAGAGCCGGGAAAATGCTCTCACCCCAGACCTTATCAACCAGTCGGAACGAGAAACCCAGCTCGTCCAGCTCCTGTCTAGTATCCCGAACCTGCGTCGCGTATTTTCCCGATCTTACCATGTACACGTGTCGTCCCAGCATATATCCTTCTAAAGTCTTAGGCCATCTCGGGTCTTCCTCATGTTTCGGGATCGTAAAGGCCAGCGGAACGTCGGCATTTCCATGTAGTTCCTTATATTTCCGCAGTCCAGGCAGGAAAAACTGGTACCATTTGGTGTCTCGCACTCTCCATACGAATCCCAGTTCATTGAGTGCGTCGACCTGGTTCTTGGGTAGAGGGGGTAAAACCGCGCTCGACGACGTAGTGCTCTGCTTTTTCTTGTCTTTGAGTTGCTGCTCTCTCTGTCTCTGCTGCTGCACCTGCTTCCGGAGTTTAGCCACCGCCAGTCCGAGTTTGTAGCCCCTCGTGGCTCTAGGCCAGAGCTCGGCATCGTCGTCCTCCTCCTCGGGGACTATAAATTTCTGAGGGACAAACAGGTCTCCGTACTGCTCCTGGTAAGTCCTGAGGGCAGGGAGACAGACCTCTTGAAACTGATATTCTTGCCACGAATGCAACGGGAAGCCCATGTCTCTAAGCTCCTGCATCTGCTCCGCGCCCTGCTTCTTGGTCTGCAGCGCAGAGGCTGAGCCCTTGCTCAGTGACTGCATAAAGCGATGTACCTTGACTCCGAGCGGCAGCTGGTGCAGCTCCTTTGGCCAGTGATGGCTTTTAGGCACTACGAAGCCGAAGGGCACGGCGAAGTGCCGCTCCAATGAGTGGAAGGTGCGAAGAGCGAGCACCAATTGACTCAGCGACTTATTGTTGCTGGAACGACCGCCTTTGGAGGACTCATCCGAGGACGAAACACGATAGAAGCGAGCGGCATCAGGCGTGGAGACTGTAGCGGGGGCATGCAGAGCGGGGGAGGAGCAGAGAAGTCGCTGACGAAGAGGCAGCTGCAGTAGACGGCGGCGACGCATGGCCACGAAGAGGTACCAGTGCGTTTTGATTTGGTTGTGGGACAATTGTGGGTTTTATTTGAAATAACCCGAAATATAAAAACATTTATTCTCAGAGATTTTTTTGCGGTGACGCTAAATATCGGGCTGATTTTGAAGTTGATGCACCCAAAAGCGAATCTATATGGAGTGAAGAAGCCAGGAAAAGATAATAAGAACAGCGCAGGAGGTTCGCTTCGATAGAAACGCTAACGTTAATATCTGCGCAATATCTCGACTTTGTAACGTTCGATGGACAGTTGTAAAGCAAGTGTGAGATGCCCACAACGTTCATGAACTTCGTGGCAGTTCCTGGCAAAACTTAGGACAATGTACAATTGAGACGACCTGGAATCAAATTCAGGCTCGGGAAAGGAAAACTGCATCGATTGCAGTGTGTCGTGTCTAGATGACACAGGTAATCCCAACTTTTCGGCTGACGATGAAGAAACTGCGGATGCAGAGGAAAAAAAAAGCGAGCCCGTGCAGGGAGAGGTGCTGGGGAATGAAACTTCAGAGAACTATATTACTGCACTAGACGAATTGAAAGCACTGTCGACACAACTTGTGGTCACATACTCAACAATAGCCTTTATTACAACAGGTCAGAAACGATTTTGGTCACGGGTAAAATAATCAATCAGGTCACGTGACCAAACAATCATGTTCACGCACCCAAGAAGACTGATGCAATCTTCGATCTTAGAAGGAAAAGAAAGTAGAAGTGTATTAAGCGACTTGGTCCGACAGTATGCAAATGTCATGAGGAGCAGCATTCAGCCGAATGAGAGCGTCTAGCATGATAAAGAGTCTTTTTAGTCGTCAGTCGCCTCCTCATACTCGAGCGAGGTGCCGTACAGCAGCTCCAGGTCTTCGTCAGAAGATAACACCGCCTCAATGTACTCGCTGTTATCGGCGTCAGCTTCAGCAGCGCCTTCGTTTTCGCTGTCTGATTCTTCAATATCTTCAATTTCCGCTAGTTTTGCGGTCCTTGGAAACCGCATTGTAGATCGTGCTGGTGCTTGTGCAACACCGGAAATGATTCCTCTGCGGAGAATGACATAGTGCTGTGCAATTTCCTCAATTGTCTTGACGAACCGTTTGAGCGATGGCTGTCGCTTGAGACGAGCTTTTAACTCTCGATGAAATCGCTCGAGCGGGTTATTAGTTCGATTGACTATTTCCCTCTCGACATTGAACATGTTCAATAACTCAGGAGGATACTGCTCGAGCCATGTCCTCTCGAAGTATTGTCAGAACTGACGCCATTTTTCACGAGAGTATGGCACGCCTTTAACTTCACAGCGTTGTTTAATTTTGGCCTTGACCCATGCCACCCCTGTACGCTGATCTTATCTGGATTTACCACTGTTAGCATGTCTAGAACCCCAAAGGCCATTGCAATTTCGGCTTCAGCGTCAGGCAACCGGTAAGCCTTCATTTTCCTTCTGCATGTCTGCTTAAAATGGAACAAACATTCAATGATCTATGTCTTTGGGAAGTATTCTCGGATAGCACAAATGTTGGCAACTTCAAAGTCACACGTTACATCTTTGGGGCTGGGCTTTTTTCCTACTGCGAATTCGACACAGTAAAATAATTTCTTGTAGGAGTCCTGGGTTTTAGTCGTCGTCAACGTGGAAAATAGCGGAGCAAATAACTCAGTCAGCGGGTCGTACATCATTAACGTGACAACTTGGTGGCATCCCTTCGGTGCACTACGAAATGTGCCGTCAACAAACAAGTGTACGCCTTCGTAGCGAAGGAGATTCCGTAGTTCGGGGTGGGCCCACCCAATCAGTCGACCAAACCCCGATTTTCCTTGCTTGATCTAGGTGTCATCTTGCCACGAATAGTTGAATTGGAGAAAACCCAGCTCCGCGTTCTTCACTTTGGCCATGCTCGGCGACTCGATCATAGAAAATAGGTCCTTGCCGTTCTGAGCTGCGCGGGCATTGTTAGTCCGTGTAATAATCTGCTTCTTATTAAGACCACGGATTAAGCCAATAGAGTTCTTGTAAAATTTTCGGTATGTACGCCAATAGAGTTCTCGTTAAATTTTCGGTATCCCAAATCTTGGTTGGCGACTCGTCCGTTGTGTCCACTAGTTCGTCCACGAAGCTCTTCATTGCATCTGTCAGGTCAAGGAAAACAGATTCATCACTTACGGCTGCAGCGCGGCCACTTGCAAAGTCGTTTCGGCAAGTATGATGAATCATGTTGGCAAAATCGTAGGCCATAGTCTCGGCATGAAACGCCAGTTGGGTTGGGCTCTGCTTTGGCTTCCGATAATAGCTGCATCTGTAGGTGATCTTCACACCGGTTGCGTTTGCTCGTGTGTACTCGTATCGCATACAATATATCTTCGTTCTACCTTCTCGCTCGGTCGAGCCCGGCCTTGTCGTTGCTGTAGATGAGGCTAAGGTTGGTGTGCGTGGAACATTAGGTAGCAATGAAGCCGAGCTGCTCACACTGTCCATGACGGTGCCCAACTCCATGACGGGGACGTTCAGAGCTGAAGTAAAGCTTGGGGCTGCTGCCTCCGAGCTGGGCGTAGCCGCTAACGAAGACAACTCCGCGCTCAACGCTGCTCCTTGGTCATCCGGAAGCTGAATTTGGTTTGGAACAACAGGGTAGGGGTAGCTAGGGGCGAATCGTGGGCTTCGTTATCACTTAAACCAGGCTGAGCGTCAGGTAGACGTGTTGAAGGTCGAGGCGTCTGTGCATACCGGCGCCGGCTTCCGCGGCGTTTCGACCGCGCCATATTACTGGCAGTTGAGACAGTAGTACGTAGTAGAGGTAGTAGTTGCTCTAAGAGACGCTGTTGCAGAGTGAAGCGTCGCTGAAAGCTTGTGCAGTATTTAGAGTGTGAAGTATTGCTAACTAGAGCGTGAAACCACTTGAAGCAATAACCCCTTGCCGCCGTCTTTAAATTGAACATGATCAACAATAATTGGTCACGCCCTTCGTACGTAACCAAGCATATGCAACCTGTGACCAATGTGATCATTTTCGACGTGACCAAAATTGTTCCTGACCTGTAATAAATCCTTCGATGCTCAAGATGGCAGGACGTTGCGTTCGAGAGCGAGCACATACCGCTGCAACTTTATGATGATGACAAACGATGACCTGGATTAGGGTTATGAACTCTCTAATTTTGTACTTACGAAGTGCCTAGTGGAAATAAATGTACTTCGTGCGACCGACAACGAAAGTTGAGACGCATAAACGAAAGTATGTACTCAAATCGGCTGGACGAACAACCGCCTGTGGGCACTGTGGTATGAAGTCAGCAACAAACTTATTTCAAAGGAGCTCGTTGTCGCAAAACTTAGGGGTGTGGATGTCAGAATTTGTCTTGGGAAATCCGTGTTTCCCGAAGCTAATCGATCTATCGATTCTGGTGTTGATGTACGAGTAATTGACGAAGGCCCAAAATAACACGTCAAAACAGCTCTTCCAGATGTCATAATGATGATAGGGTCCGCCAACATGTCAGTAGCCGCATTCACTAGCAACATTGAAGACATCACATTTCTTCGCTCTATGAATGATACGCATAGAACGTTTTTATATTGTGTCTGGCAGAAAAGATTTCCTAAACTATTCCTCATATTGTTTTAGTTACAGAATCTAAACAAACTTTTATTTCACGGTGGGACAAAGCTGACCCCTTCAAGGATAAATGGGTAGTTTGATCAGCTCCGCCGCTGGAGGCACCAAATGTCCATCAAATGTAGGGTAGGCTTTTCGCACCAAATATGGTGCTTTTGTCCAAATTTTCCCTATCGCGGCTATTGGGGAGCTGGCACAAAATAGCCAAGGGATCGACAGACTCTTATAACTGGTCAAAAACGCTATTTCCGTTCGATATCTGACCAATTGCGATAGACACCCTAGTACGGACAAGCTCTCTTTGACTCAGCAAAAGAAATCTCTGCTGCACACTTGGGACTCGCACTGGTTCATGTAAGTGGATACCTCGAAGGTACTAGATTGTGAGAACGTAATACTTACGTTGGGATGTGTTTATGCAAGGTTCTCGCTGCTGGCAGAGCAGATTCGTTTGCTCTGGAGCTGGTGTTCGAGTGGGGATTGGAGTACCTGAATTTCTCGCTGGCGTTGTCAATTGAACACGTATTATTTGCGCCGGAGCGCACGTGGGGTTCTTGCCGACGGGGAGTTAACACACGTGAAGCTCGTGCAGGTGGTGGGTACGTGTAATACTGTGATGTAGCGTGTCAAGAAATTTCCTTGCTGAGTAGCTCACAATACAGCTGTACAAACCGATCGCACCGCGCAGTATCGATCTTGCCAAGGATTACTTGGTCTCGAGTAGGGGGGATTCGGTATTGGTCTAAAATCGCTTGGATGAAGCCAGTTCGCAATGAGAGGCTGAGAATACAAAAGAACCACAGGACTTGGCATAGGACAAGGCTAACTCATTAAACAGTGTTGCTTTTACTTCTTACTTAGCAAGTGTTCTTCGTCTTCGCTATTCCGGGCACGGGATTGACTTTGGCCACCCGACACCGTTGCCAGCGGAATAATGCAAGCCCGTTTGAATTCGGCAAGGGCAGACAGTGTAGTGATAACAACACCATATTCATACAGAAGTAGCTTTATATCCTGGCCTCGAACAGAATGAAGCCATGAATTCCAGACCTACTCCGATTTTGTGCTGTCCACAATGCGTCGCTTGGATTTAAACTACATGATTTTGCTCCAATCTTGCTTGTATGGCGACCACTCGTCCTCACGCTTTACTGGCCAGCCCTTTATTCGAGAGCACAACAGATCCCGAACCTTCTTGAGAATATCAGTGAACGACGACCCATTGAACACAACATCGTCCAGTGTCTCGCCAGACGTATCCCGCTGGCTAATGGCACTTTGGTCGAATGATTACCTGATCATGATGAGAGCTCGTGTTGGGTATGTCTGCTTCGGCTGACTTGTTATTGTCTTCATGACCGGGTGATTGTTGGGCTAACTGGAGTGATCCGCGTGTAGGTGGCGTGCGACCAGGATGGGATACACGCTGGAGCATGGGGGAAGCTTCCCTTGGAGCACGGTCAACACTCGTACTTATTGTCGCATTTACTGGCCGAAGCGATCTCTGCGCGGGCGGGGTACATTCAGGGACGGATGGCGCAACGGCGTCGAACTGTGTCTAGTAGTTGGATGGTGCGTCGGAGCTCTACGTCGTGTTGAGATTGGGCGACGGAACGGGGCTTAATTGTGACCGGATGGACGATTCCATTTGGTGTTCGGTTACCTTTAATGGCCAAACTTCATCGCCTTCGGGAGAGAAGTTTGGCTGCGTGTAGTTGCTACTTGATCTGAAATTGTCTGTGTGAGCCGTGGAATCCACCTTCGAGAAGAGCGTGCCAGACACGGTAGTGTCCGGTTGCTTCGCTTGACCCGTACACGCCCACGCGGAGCTGTGCGAGCTCCATCGCCTTCACTTCCTTCGGTGGTGTCAGCCATTACCGATTACTGCAGTGATTGACTGCGTAGCTGCACCTCCTGGATATCGTGTAAGAGCATAAATGTATTCTAGACAATAGTACACTATTGGATGTCCCTTGGCGGTTACGCCAGGAGACGTTAACCAACCGTGAAAACTCAAAATAGCGTCTACCAGGCAAGGTGAAAAAAAAATGCATCCAATTCTTCCTAGTGCAGTTCAGGGGTCGGAAAAAGTTATTATAATATAATAATTGCGCAATTGTATTGACGGAATTACGGATTATTGGTAAAAAGAGATTTCCGTCCAATATACAATTGGCCCCGTAATAACTATATTGAGTTTTTACTATACGTAAAAACACAAGTAGAGAAATCATTGGCGGATCAGCGCTCGCTTCGAACGACTGGTTGGTGTGATCTAGACGAAGGCGTTGAAAAACGCTGTGCTGTCATTCATTTTCTCTTTTTCCAACTGCCATGTCGACTTCACGCACCATCACCAACTTCTTCTTCACGGACTGTGGCAACGGCCAGTTTTCCTGCAAGCAGTGCGGCAGAGCTCGAAAGCAGTCGCCAGGGACGGGCTACACCAACCTCATGAGTCATCTGGCAACGAACCACCCAGGGTTCAGGGAGACGTACGAGGAGAGTCAGCGGTCGTTTGGCCAGTCGCTCGAAGCACACGGGTTTGCTGATCAGCGGACGATGGAGATTTTCATGTGGATGGAGTGGGTTATGAACATGGCACCGAGTGAGGTGGATGACCCGATGACGCGCGCGTTAGCTGCCATCAAGCCGGTGTCGTCGAAGACCTTGGTAAAGTACATGCGTCACGTTGCAAGCAAAATGGGGTCGCGCATTTCGACGGATATGGGAAACCAGTTCGGCCTCATGTTTGACGGGTGGACTTCAGGTATTTACCACTTCATCGCCATCTACGCCGTGTTCACGAAGGAATGAGCCCTCCACGAAGTCTTGCTTGCGATGTCCCCCGCCGAGAACGGATGCTCACATCGGTATGATTGATGCGGTACTGCACCTGTACAAGAAGGAGCCAAGCATGATCCTGTTCCTGGTCGCTGACAACTGCTCTACAAACCAAGCCGTAGCTACTCGAATGGGCGTGGCTCTCGTCGGGTGTGCCAGCCATCGTTTCAACCTCGCCGTCTGCAGATACCTTGAAGACTTAAAGTCGCAGATCGATCAAGTACAGACACTGTGCATTCAGCTGCGGTATACCAATAACGCGGCGAAGCTTGCCCAATTCACGAAGTACAAGCCGCTGAAGGCGAATGCTACACGCTGGTCGTCGACGTACCATATGCTGGCCCGCTACGTCAAGATCCGCCATGCCATCAAAATGGTTGCTGCTGTAGAGGACCTTCTTCCGCGGCCTCGTACTCACCGCCAGATTGTGCAGCTGGTAACTAAGCTCGAAGCGTTAGACAGTGTCTGTGTCAGGCTACAGTCCGAGGAAGGCAATCTTGCTGACGTGCGATTCCTCTTCGACGCGGTTATTGCGAAGTTTCCAGCGACAGCACACCACCTTAGTCAATCGGCTCAAATCGTTCACTCTCCCGCGTTTGAAAGTGCCGTTGTCAAGTTGCTATCGGATCGATCGCTGATCTCAGACGAAGAAGAGGCGGTTGCCCAATTTGCTGGTCCAACTGACTCCGCGCAAGAAACGCCAAAGAAGGTGGACTTTGCGACGGAAACTCTGCGTCATGCAAAGCGACCTCGCTTGGCAACTGTGACCAAGTACATTGACCTGCTGCGAATGATTCCACCTACCAGCAATAAGTGCGAACGCCTCTTCTCTCAGTGCAAGTTGGTGTTCAACCCTTTGCGTTCCAGCATGCTGCCAGCAAACTTTGAGATGTTGGTGTTTCTACGTGCCAACCGCGAGCACTGGGACTTCACCTCTCTGGTAGGATACAATGAATCGGCCGATGACGACGAGGAAGTTGCAGAGTAGATATAGTTATGAAACCTCTCATTCTCTATAGAATTGCTCTATATAAAAAATAAGAGGTTATTAACTTTTACGCGTAAAACTCATATCCGCTGGTGGACTGTCTTGCCGTCGCCGGCTCATTTTTTGTTTGTTAGATTACCCCTATTCCAGGACAAAAGTCCCGGTGACAACAACCAGCTTCTCGTACAGGTGTGGGACTCGAACCCTGTGCGGTGGATTGGTAGGGTCATTCCCAAACCACTAAACCGCTCTAACCCTACTAATTGCAAACAATAATTGCAGTACTTATTATTGTTTTGGTTGATACGGGAATGACGGATTACTTTTTTTCTAAAAACCAATACAATTATATATTTTATTTTCCAACCCCAGGTGCAGTTGACAGTGCAGTTAGCTTTTCGAGTGCGATTGAGTATTGCAATCCGTGGGGATCATGAAATTAGGCACTGCAATTCAAAATTGCAATACTTCACTTCAACATTGCTACAAGCTCACCTCGCTCAACGTAGAGGTTCGACAAGCACCGAAGCCTCGGCGTATTATTTCAAGACTATAACTACTAATATCAGGAACTACAATAACGCAAACGATTGAGAATGATGCAGACAACATCATATGAGGACTCGCACTTCTTGAAGGGACAACATTGGCCGTTGAGAGATTGTCAAGCTCTGCCAAGTTTGTCATCACGGACTGAAGATCGTGATTGACTCCCGCCATTTCCGAGCGATCATTGTACCTCAACAGGAACCGATTGTCCTCGGATGTAAAGCTTGTAGCCAAGGCCATTAGAGAGGTACACGCTGATCAGCGAGGATAGCATCAACATATGCAGATCAGTGCTGCAGTTGAATATTGCAATTTTGACTCCATTGGTTATTACAACATGTAGCTTCCATGCAATCAATCCTTTTTTCAATTGCAATACATTTCCTGTCTTCTATCCTCTAGCGTGGCACTGCTGAGCCTCCAACCATCTTACGGGAGCGTCCGGCGAACACGCTTCTTGTCCTTCCGAACTATATCATGGGGACGGGCTAATCTATGAATATACTAAATTTTATTCGTCCGACTAAACAAGTGAGCTGGTGTTCACGGAAATTTTCCGCAAAATTGAATATGTGGATATCATTAAACAGGCTTATCGATCAAAGATGGTGTCCACTTCCAACAGCGAAGCACATCTTACCATCACTGATATCCGTGTGGAATCGAGTGGGGGGGGGGG